>NC_056737.1:1994520347-1994787847 GCF_019279795.1 Protopterus annectens
AGCTGTGCATATATACTGAATTTGGAGGTATATTCGGACACTCAAACCCCTGAGAGAGAGGGGTGAGGACAACAATAATGTGTTGTGAAGCCAATTAGACAAGATTACATGTGTCCAGTGGATATGTGTGTGAAATGTACAGCTATGTATGGGGCGAAATTTTTTTTGGGGAACAGATTGTCCTTTTTTTTTTTTTTTTTTTTTTTTTAAGGTGAGAGTGGAATGCTGGGGGAGAATAGTAGGTATATTTGGGGAGGTAGTTTGGGTAGGAAGACAGACAAGATGGACATGACAGCATACAGGGGTGGTATATGATACATGGGGGTAAACACCTTGGACGGGGGGGGTTTGGTAATCAGAAGCCCACAAGCCCCAAATGGATACGGTGGGACTGAGGTCCCCACCCATGGGCAGTCACCACTGCACCTTCACAGCCCCAAAGGTGGCTGTGATAGGGGCTGAGCAGGAGGGGCAGGCTGACCCTCTAATTGTGCCATGCAGCCCTCAAACTGGTGTAGCAGATCTACAAATTCCTTGCAGACATCGCTATGCACCAGACCCCTGACCTGGCTTCAGGTGACAGGATCCTGTCTGCGCCCGCGCCCATCCCCTGAGGCGGTTCCACTCAATGGTAGTGTAGGATCAGCAGACGAGCTGGTCCTGGGGTGGGTCCTAGATGTGCTGGGGCCTGGTGCCATAGCCAGATGAGACGGGAGGGGCATATCCACTGGGATCAGCCTTCCCTGACGTGCTATGGTGTTGCAGTTTTAGAACATATGTTGGTTAGTAATGGTAAACACATTCCAGGATTAGTTATAACAGGATGCATGAGGATTCCCATTAACTCATATTAACAGATTTGGAACATTTGCATAACCAACAGAAAACATGCATGTATGGAACCACAGTGGGCATTACACCAGCATGTAGGTTACACTGATAGCAACAGGCCACCAATGATAGTATTTGAACAGGGAACATTAATTGGAATAAATGTCAATGTTTGTAGAACAACACATGTCCCAACAGTAGGTGTGGTGGAAAACATACCCATTCATTTATGTGTTTAGATTATTGGTAAAGGTAAGGTGGGGAAGAGAGAGAGAGATGTCAGTTAACAAATGTAGATTCTTGCAGTGATCACAGCTTTAATGATCATTGCTCTACTCATTACTCTACAGGTATTATTACAGCAACTATAGCCTTGGGTTGGGCAGTGGTATGGTTGTACACAGTATAATTACAGCCTTCTTATAGCTACTTTGAACTTTCTCTTACCTGATAGACCTGTGGTGGGAATGTTTGTTAATACTAAATGACTGTTTCTACCCATATTTCCATAGTCAGGGTTACATATGTGCACACAAACTGTGTGTGTGCTACTGACACACTCTGCCTTGATTTCTATCAGTCACCCTGGTTGTCATTAGCAGGGACCTGTAGTTGTGACAGCATGACACTTTTGAATATTTCTTGGGGAAGACCACTTAGTGTATGTACTTATCTTGCTGTCATTTGCAGCCTTGGGGTTGAACCATGGGTGTTGGACACAGTATAACTACACCCTTCTTATAGCTACTTTATACCTTATCTTGCCTGGAAGACCTGTGGAGGAAATGTTTGTTAATACTACCTGACTGTTTCTATACATTTTCACAAAATCCAGTTGAAATCATGCATATATCTTACTACTGCTCCTGGGATTCGAACCGTGGCTGTTTCTGCTAAAAATATAGCAAGTGTGTGTTTCATCAGAAAGAGCTATTGAGAAACTGCTGTGTCTTCCTTGAATGATTTCTTTCTCATTCTCTCTTTGTTGTATGATCTGACCTTGTAATTACAACATTCTTATACATATATTCCTATACATATCTTTTCACATAGCACTGTGTGGAAAACAGTGGTTAACGCAACATTACTATTCAGATTTCAGATCTTGGTGCATGACATTTATAATATCAGTTAATCTTATATATATATTATAGCGGCACTAACTTTGTCAGATGAGACTTGATTGTTTAATACTTTCAGAGCTATAGTTACTATGCATAACCTGTACACATTTCAAATCATAACATACCAGAGTAAACACAGCCAGTATAGTGTTTTGAATTTTATTGACAGGCACTTACATTTTTATTAATATATGGCCTATATGAGACTATTACTCTAATATTGTCTGCTTTATTCAGTATAAACCATTCCCATTTTTAATAATGCCAGGTGACATTCTACTCCTTTATAATTATTTGGTATGAATACTACAAGCTAGATTGTTACTCACCAGCCTCGCGACACAGCATTTGCAACCTGCTGGCATGGGCTTCCTGGTTCACAACCCACTCAACTGGAGCTGTAATGAAGATTTGGTAAACAGTTATTGCTATGGATACTTATACATTGCTGGAACATTACCCCTCTGTCTTGCTTCTTGGACCCACTGTTCCAAGAGCTCCCTCTTCCTCCGCTTCAAGTTGGCATAGTGGTGTCAGACCTGCTCACCAGTCCAAGGGATACCAGTGGCACTGGTGAGATCACAGGCGAGACTTTCTCAGGCTTTTGCTTTGTATTTGGAGCCCTGGTACTAGTCCTGCAGCAGTCTCATGTCATGGTTTTTACAAGGAGTCCTACCATGACCTTGGACTCCTGTATGCCCCAGCGCTGCACCCAAAAGCACATGCCCTCTCCAACACCTGCCATACTGCTTACAGTGTGGAGCTACAACCAGTTATGAGCTGTATTCCTGCCTGCGAGGTTTAAATATGGCCAATTTCCCACCCGTTGCCTCGAATGGACGGTTTTGAATATGATGTGCTAAGCTAAGCAAAGGGCAAACCTGCTTAGCTAAGGTTGGCAGTGCTTAAAGGGGCAGGTTCAGCACTGCTTACCAATGGGCAAATCCACTTAGCTGGGCTACTCATTGCTTAGCGTTCATATTTACACAATGTTTACACCCAGTCAGAATAGCTGCGCAATGCTTAGCATTGCTTATGTTTTATTTTATGGACTACCACCTGCATGGGATTGATTCATCATTCATGACATATTATAGATTTGTTTACCTTCCCTGACATCCCCCAATGGGCTTTCATTACATTTATTCTTGTGTGACTATACTGTATGGGGCACTTATGTTTATATGTGGGTTTCACAAATTTATTACACTGACACCTCACGTCTGGGCCTAATACACTACTCTGGTTGAGAAATATAAGTTACTTCCTACATAAATATACAAATAAATTAAAATTGTAATGATTTCACATACAAAATGGAAATGGCTTTGGTGAGACTCAAATTGTGAATGATTACATGCAAGGCATATGCTCAAACCGCTACACTATTGCTTATGTTGGATGTCTATTGTTATTTAACTTATCATGTTGTTTCAGCTGGGCTAAGCATAGCTAAGCAACTGGCACACCCGCGCAGCTACGCTTAAGCTTTATTGCAGATGTGAAAAAAATGAAAGATTTATTTGTTGGGGTCTGTGCTTTGCAAATGTTGATGACATATAACTGTTCACAGTATGTCCGGATATTTGCATTATATTCTTGGTCCACTTTTCATAAACATGTGGCTCTTTGCACATCATTAAAGATTGAAGTTTGACAGCAATGACAGACATTTGCGTTTTATACTTCATACCCTTCAGAAAATTCATGCTAATGCTAAACCTGTTATTCTATCAACTTTCTAAGTTTGTAATGGCAATATTTCAGAGTTGTCTCTTATGGCTTTGTCCAGATTTCTTACTGTAACGGGTTGTGAGGTGTGCGTTTTAGACTTCAAACCCTTCACAAATTTCATGCTAATGCAAAACCTGTTATTCTATCAACTTTTTAAGTTTTTAATGGCAATATTTCAGAGCTGTCCCTTATGGCTTTGTCCAAATTTCTTACTCTAACGGTTTGAGAGGTGTAATGAGCGATCTCACTCTTTTTAAATTGCTGTGTGGCAAGTCTGGTTTGCAGGAGGCATATGTATTGTGAGACCACTGCTCTCAAACATGCCCCCTGCACTCATACACATCCCTGTGTACGTATTACAGCATGGCAGTGTGCCATCCTACATATGCATGGTCCCTTCCATGCAGGAATAAGTTATTCCTGAACAGACATTTGCTGAATCCGGGGGATTGTTTTTCTTTGTAGCACTTACTTCTTTATTAAAGATGAAGTTAACTAATGTTTAATAAGTAGAAAAGTATAACTTGTGTTTTCTTGTTCATTTGAAACTAAAAACTAAGTTTGACAGACTTGCTATATAAAATATACAATACGTTTGACTTCAAATGTAAAGTGATTATACATAGCCAAAATTAACTAATTTGTAGAGTACAGCATTAGGGTCTCAGTCCTCTTCCTATGTTGACCATCCAACATGATGGAACAGTTACAGTACAGGAGAAGAAAGTATGCAGGTCTGTTGAAGTGGTGCAGACAACAGAACTGGCATCAGGAGGGGGTGCAGATCATCATTGTTAGTAACTGTGAAGTAGGATGATCTAGGTGACAGTTCTGGTGTTTCATGGGGTGAGACGTTTTGTGGCAGCAGATAATGCAGTAACTAAAACTTTATGCAGCAGTGATAGCATGAGAGCAGTAACAAACTTATTAAAACTGATCTTAAGAAGAAGAGAAGACCAACTGCCAGAATAAGGTCAAAAAATGACACTGTAATAGACTGATGTTATGTATAGGACAATTTGGTAACTATTCTGGGATTTAAAGTTCAAGAAATTTTTTATACATATTAGAACATACACGTTTTGTGACTTAACATTTGAAATTGATAGACTGATGATGACATTTCTGTAACTGTATAACAAAAAGAAGGACATTTATCCATGGAACAATTATATGTTTCTAGTAGCAACTTAAATGTTACAAAAGGTTACTTTGCAGTTTAGAAATGATGAACTGGAAGAAGATGATGTTAAGAATGAATGCAAGGTCTGCATGAAACTGTTGAGAATATTGTGAAAGTTAGAGATGAAAGAAACTTATGAAATGGAGGGTGAAGTTTGGAAGATGTTTTGAAATGTGAAAAATATGGTGAAAGACTTGCTAAGTGTTATTTTTGTGGCTAGTTATAGACTTACATTAAGATATGCTGGCCAGCCTTTTTGTGGCTAGTTATAGACTTACATTAAGATATGCTGGCCAGCCTAAGTCATGTTTCATTTGAGACGGCTTTTCTCATTTAGTTGATGAGTGTGACAAGGTGCTGTGTGACCAATGTGGGGAGAAAGGACATACAGCAAGAAGGTATGTGCTTGAATGCAGCTTGTGTAAAAAGAAGGGACACTTTTGGATGGATGGTAAAGAACAAATAGTAAATAGCAAAAAAGAAGGTGAAGGGCAAGAAAATATACATGAGATGGGCCAACAGGAGACTAGGGGAAAGGATAACAGATGAAGAAGAAACTGTAAAAGAAGGAAAATATGGAGGGAAAAAAGAAGAGAGAGAGTGCATGCAGGAAGAGAGGTTAAGGGAAGGGATTGATACTAATATTTTTGTTTAAGTTTTAACCAGTGAATATTTTTGATTCTGAGGATCAAGGATTGTTTGTACATAAACCCAGGAAAAAATATTCAGTTGGGGAAAGAGACAAGAAAACTTAAATTTAAAAATATTTCCCTTAAACTTAAGAAGGAGGAAAAACAACAACTTTAAAGTAATGTCAGCAAATGTGAACAGTATTATTAAAACTGTAAGATGGATAGGCATACTGAAGTAGTGTGCTAAACGTGATGGGGATGTTATTCTGTTAGAGGATGTAAGATTCGTGACATGTGAAGAAAGACTACAAACAGAAAAAAATTGGTGTGGAAATATAATATGGAACTAAGGAAGTGAATGTTGTTTGGGACTGGCGGTGTTGTGTAAAACAGTAAAAATACCAGATCTAACAGTAAGGATGTAAAGGTTAGCTGTTATGGATATGCAGTAGAGAGAACGTGTTTATAGAAGTATAACACTATATGCATATATAACTAGTAAGAAAAGACAGAATCCATTTCAACAGTTATTATACTGTGTGGTAGTTAACATGAACATTATAATTATCAGTATTTAGGGGAAAATGTAAAAAGAAAGGGAAAGATGTTGAAAAAATACAACAGTGATAAACTGCAGTAAATTAACTGTGTGGTGTGGCACAAACGTCAATGGACTTGTAGAAAAGGAACACGGGTATGAAATAGATTTTTTTGTATTTATTGGAAGGTTTGGGGTAGCAGATGGTGATACAGTTATGATGTTTTTTCAGACCATTTAACAATATGGATGGAGGTGATGGAAGAAAATGAGTACATTAACATAGGAAAGGAAATGAAAAAAATAAATGAGAGCTTATCAGATGAAACTGAGCGGGGCAAGATTGCAGTTATGGAAGGATCATATAACCATGAAGTGCTTCTTTAAAAACTGTTCTGCAATGGTAGATTGAATTTAAAAAGAAGCACAGAAATATTTTTTTCAATGGCAGGATGTATGAAAGGAAAATAAAGTGATTAGGGAATTGTATTATGATATGAAAAAATTATATATATATCTATATATATATTTTATATATATATATATATATATATATATATATATATATATATATATATATATATAAAAGAAATCGAGAAAACAATTAAGGCATTAATGTTCAGGCTGAAGTATTATTTACAGGGAGAAGGGAAAGAGGTATCTGCATATTTGGATAAAATAGTAAAGGAGGATATTGGTATAATGAGGGAAATTAAAAATATAAAAAGAGAGGTGAAAATAACATTAGACTAAATAATGAGTATTATAGTATAACATGTAGGAAAAAAAAAAAAAAATATATATATATATATATATATATGGGTTTATACTAAATGACATTTCAACAAAACTGAATTGGTGACTCCACTTCTCCGAAACCCTATTACAACAAAACCATGGCCTGCTGAAATCCTTTCCCTGTGAAAGGAAACACTTAGCCACAATGAAAAAAAACCTAAACAGACCAAAGTTAAACCCACCCTTTCACAGGGAAATGATTTTGGCAGTCCATGGTTTTATTGTAATAGCATTTCGGAGGAGTGGAGACAGCCAACTGGGTTTCATTGAAATGTCATTTTGACGATTCAGTGTAGACCCATATATATATATATATATATATATGTGTGTGTGTGTGTGTGTGTATGTGTGTGTGTGTGTGTGTATGTGTAAAAAGAAGGAAAATAAGAGAGAACAGAAATAAAAAAAAAATCCAGAGTGAGTTAAGGACATTTTTGAAAAATAAATTCCTAGTATTAAATTGGATGAAATACTTAGGAAAGTGAATACTGATTCAGTATTAGGCCCAGATGCTGTAGGGTACAGAATGCATAACAAATGAATGGATTGGCAAAGAGATTTTTTTCTAAATGTTTACTGAATGAGTGGTTGATGGAAGGGTTTGTTTACGAAGAGTTATGTAGTGGGGTAATAAAATTTAAATGGAATAAAGATAAGATTGAAATAAAAATTTGAAAACCCATCACACTAAATAACACAGATTACACATTCTTTTATGAGAATAATACAACAGAGAATGAATGGAAGGATGAGGGATATTACAGAAGAAAGTACATATTGTATAAAAGGGAAGGTGTGTCAAGAATTGTTATTGGTTGTGAGAGAAATTATAGATGATATTATAGGTAAAAGGGAGAATGTGAAACTTATGACAGGTGATATTAACAAGGCATTTGATGCAGTAGGACATGATGCTTTGTAGGATGTTATGGAGAAGTATGAAATAGGTAACAGAATTCAGAGAGTGTGTATGTCAGCATATCAAGATAACAGAGTTAGAGTGTTAGTGAATAAATGTCTGAGTAAAGAAATACACATGCAGTGCGGTATAAGACAAGGAGGTCCCATGAGTGGAATATTGTTTGATCTGTTAATGAATGTGATAGTGACTACAACAACTTATAAAATGAAAGATGCTAGATATGTGATGCAAAAGGCAGTGGTGTTTCCAGTAGTTTTGACATACAAAGGCAATATATTTGTAGTTTCTAAGAACTAAATATGGATGAGGGAAGTGTTGGTTTGTCTGAAAAGATGTTTAAAGGAAAAGGGAATGACCCTGAGGAAAAGATAAAAGTAAGGGTTTGGGTGATGTGCTAACAATTGGGAGTGTGCATTTTTCAATGAAGGAGGTGTCTTTGCAAGGGATAAAATTTGGGAAAAATGATGTAGGTATAATGCAATGGGAGACTGATAAAATAAATTAAAGAAATATGTCTTCTGTGGGGGGGCATGCAGATTAGCATTCAGGATAAAGGTTTATACAGTGAATTCTGTATTAATGAGAAAATAGCATGTATGTCAAATGTTTATATGATTCCACAAAAATATGAAAAGGAAGTTGTGAAGTTGGTGTTTTCTTTCATAATGAGTTCAAGATTTTCCACCCAGTAGAAAGAGGGTGTTTTGCATATGAGTGAAGATGAAGAGGTATTCAGGTTACTAAATCCAGTTGTTTGTTTTTTTTTCTGCTTCTTTAAATTTGTATATAGTATCCACGTGGGCAAAGGAAGATAATGATAAATTATTAGTGAGAATGTTTAAATATAATACAAATAATCTGTGAGATGATGAGAATAAGAAATAGAGGAAAAGAATTTGTAAATGACGAAATTAAAAATGATCAAGAAAAAATAACAACATGGAAAATAAAAATTGATGATATACAAAAAGGTAGAAGGATGTGCTGTAATAATGTGATAAATAATATTATTATGTAAATCCATGGGAAATCTTACCAGAAGAAATGATTTAAGCCCTTAAAGTTAGGAAAAAGTGGTTTACCAAGATAGTAGAGTATCAGGACTTCCTATGGAGACTTGTAATAAATACATTACATGTAAAGGAGAGTATACTATATAAAAATAAAGTTGAAAGAGTGGAAGCCAGTTATGGAAAATAACAATGAAGATGTTATAAGAAAAATAATAAATAGTAAAAAATAGAAGTGTGTGTGTGTTTATGTATATATATATATATATATATATATATATATATATATATATATATGGGTCTGCTTCACATCACCTAAAACTCATTGACTGACTTTCATTTCACTGAGACCAGATCACCTAATTTGTCAAAATACTGAAAACTCATTCGACTGAATCTCATCTCACCAACAGCTTACAATGCTAAATTTCAAAACACTAAACCTTAAACCATAAACAAACATACTTACTACACTAATAACTACCTGTTTCCAGAACTTAAAAACTACTTATTTAACCTCTTACCAGAAACCAGACAATATAAAACCAAATTAAGTGGGGGGCTATGCCCCCCATACCCCCCTAACTATATATACTAACTCTTTGTAGCTGGAATGGCTATCCTGGGAATTCAATGAATGTACCCTCTTGATCTCTAACACATATTTTAAGAGGACATTAAGATAATCTTTCTTAATGTTTGAAGTCACCTTCATGTATTCCCATATTCTAGTAAAACTGGATGCTACCTACTAGAGCAGTTTCTAAGATCACCAAACTTGATCTCTTGAGCTGCTAGAATATTCTTCTAGCTGTTTTACTCTCCTAATTCTCTTCTGCATGGTTCAGCTAAGTACCTTAACACCACGGACATCTTCTTCTGTCAGCTTCTTGGAGAGCAAGTATGGCTACTCGTCCAAGATTGCTTCTCTAAATTGTTGCAAAAGATCCCTGCCTATATTTTTACATTGTCCTTCAGTCTTGATTAGTAACCTGGCCACTACTTTGAATGTATGACCATGGATTTGGTATCCAGGTTCATAGATTCATAGGTTCTTGGGAGATTACTAGGCTAACAGCTTAAGAGCCCTTACAAGCATAGCTACTATTACCCAGATTTACCAGATTTATGATCCCTAGGGCTAGAGATTGGCATATGTTTGTGCCATGCCTTTGAGTATTTTACAGACTGCCCCTGTACCTAAAAGAAAGAGGAGTGAATTTACGATTCCCCATACATTGATACAAACTGCAGGAAGGGCTCTGCTTAATGTAAATAGGGAGCCTGTTCCAGAGAAAGGGATAATCTATGAGGCACATCTTTGTCTCTCTAGCATGTTTTATTTGAGTTGTAACCAGGTTTAGATCCCTGGACTGGGTGACCCTCATACTGTTAGTCTTGTAAATGTACAAGAACTCCATCAGGGCTGTATTTGTGAGTGCCTTATAGGATAGACATAGGTCACCCCTTTACAGTCAGTAGGAGATAAAGGTAGAGGTAAAGGGATAAGGCTTTTAGTTTATCCATATAGGATGTGTTAACACCCTGTCTTTTCTTTGTGAAGAACCTCTTAGGTCACTCCAGCTGTTTTAAGTGCCTAGTCATGTGCATGCCAAAAGGTGAATTGTACTTGATTATTGGTCTAATGAGAGCCAAGTACAGTGCGACTATAACTTCCTTGGATTTGGATGCTATACCTTTACTTATAAGCTATGCCACATTGAAGAGACTTCCTCTCTACTGTGGATACATGGCAGTCAAAATTCGGGCTACTATCTGTCTGTGTACTTACAGTTGTCAGCAAACTTTGTCAGACAGAGGCCCCTGCACTAGCCTTGACTTCAAGAAGTAGATTCTGAATAGGAGTGGTCTTAGCACTGAGCCTTGTGGCAAACCATTAGTAAATGACCACTTGCTGGATCTGGATTCACCCACTTTAATAGCATGTGTCCTGTCAGTGAGCCATTTGGCTATCCACCTGGTGATGTAGGGTTTATGCCTAGTTTTGTGAATTTATTCATAATACCTGAGTGAGGAATTGTATCAAATTCAGGATGCAATCTGCCAACTTTAACAATAGCCAGCCATACCCCCATCCCCTCCAAAATACACTATACTTAAGTTTTCATTAATATGTTATAGCCAGAACGTATTAGCATGCAGCTGTGTGGCTAGCTCTGTATTGCCTAACATTTCAGCTGTATAAGTTTTAAGTGATTTTTGACAAAATAAGGAAATCACATTGATAGGAGTAATACAAATGCTTGTCTAAAAGAAATCATTGGAACTGACTTCTCCACAGTGGTTTTGAAACTGAATACATATGTTTCTATATTCTACAACAAAGCTAGAATACAATCTTATCGGTATATGGATACTGTATCTCGGCCTGTCATTTATTCATTTTATTCATATTGAATCAGGACTTAGGATCAGGAGCTACTGTACAAATGGCTTTGGCCAATATTATTTATTTTAATAAATTGTTGTTGGCTCTTTAGCAAATTAGCTCTCCATTTCTTTCTACAAATATAATCTGATCAGCAATATTGAGATCTTAGGGTTAAATTTGTGAATATAGCTGGAAAATTTTGCATAGAGAGCCTTAAAATTTTCTAATAGAAGTCTACAGGATACTCAGACAAAAAAATCTGTTTTAGCAGAATACAATTTTTGTAGATTTGGTAGAAGGTCAAGGAAACTCCCTGTATCTAACAACTTGCAGAGATATAGCCTCTCCAAGAAAACTGATGATTCCAGCATTGCTCTGTTTATTGGCATATTTCTTTAATCGTAAGCTGAAGTATTCAAGCATTCAAGTATTGCCACACTGCCCACTGAATAGGCTTACAAGTCCCTTAACCACACCAGATGGAGTTTCAAGGTAAGCCAAGATCTATGGGTGCCATTTTCTGGGGTACATGGACAAAGAAAGAGTGTTGCAGGATGCTTGGGCTGCTGTACCTCTTAAAAAAGAACTACAGCAATCCACATAAATATGCATATTTATATATAAAATAACACTTATTTATATAAGAGATGTGCATGATCACCAAGTTTTCCAACTGCTGACAATTAAAAATATCTATATCCATCTCACCTTAACTAATAAATAGATTTATCTGCAATGAAGCAGTAATAATCCTTGACATAAAAAGTATGCCATTTACAGAGAAGTGCAAATATATTACCAGATTTATTCAAATAAGAAAGAGATGTACATTTGACAGAACCAAAGTAAGCCTTCTCTGTTCAGGATCACTTTCCTGGCGATTTTTACAGGGATGCATAAATACCAATACAGCTAAAGCCAACAGGTGATTAATTATAAGGTGATGATTCCAAGTGACAGGGTTATACTATTGACAAAATATCCAGATCCTGAGAACCACTACAAAATTATAAAAGAGTTCCATATAAAATTCATTAAGGATAACCATTTGAGAATATTTTTCAGGAAATGCAACTACTGTCCATTGAACAAATGCCAAGTTTAATGATACTGTCTGTTAGAAGCAGACTGAAATAGAAACAGCAAATATTTCAAAATGGCACAAAAATCTGCAGTCAGCCATGATGCAAAACATAAGACACAATTTGAAGTTGTCATGCGTTGTGCTGTCAGCATAGCAACTTCAAAAATAGATGTTTTAAAGTACTAGGGGTAGTCTATATGCACTTTTAAGAATGTTGCTCAGCCATCCAAATACAGTAAATGTGCAAGAAATGGACATACAAAAGAGGCAAGCCAAACACTCAGGGCCAGGATGAATGCCCATGGACGTGGTTATTTGCAGAAAACTGACAAGGAAGTGTGAGTACACTTTTGTCAGTCTGATCATTTTGTGTTTCATTTCAGCTATGGTTCTTGAAGGAAATTTCTTTACGTCTCTGTAAAGAAAGAAAAAAACCAATGCAGATCGAGCTAATTCAGCTTCTCAGTATGATGGCTAGTACTTTAAACTTCATTACTGGTTTTATTACAGTTCCTAAGAACCTTCCATTTTGAACAGTAAGCAGTCAATGAATATGCCTCTATTAGATGTAATGAAGGGCAATAAATGTACATTATACTGGTATCACATGATTTTGTGATAATGTTACACTGAATCCAAAATACTGGCTGTCTCACAAAGTTAAGAGTACTTGAAAAATTGTTGTGGTTGTGTAATATGAAAAATATTGTTTTATTCATGCAAAGGTTTTGAAGACCTCTCTATTTAGTACATTTTAACATTTAACAAAACTGTGCATTTAGTACTGCTATTCACAATTGTAGAAAATTAAAGGTCACCCGCAGATGGGGACTCCAGTATCTGCAATCCAACAATCCAATCTGGCCTCATATAGGAAGTATGCATCAAGACGAACTGAAATTCCAGCATAGGACTGTTGAAAGTCCAACTGCTTAGAGCAATCCCTTCAAAGTTGTTCTACATGAGTCTTTTTTCAGTCTTAGATCTGTTTAATTAGTTTAATTTTTCAGTGTGGTGGTTAGAAACCTTTCCTCCAACCAGTTGCTTCATTCATTAGAGAAGAGCTTAAAAAAACTCAAAAACTCCAATCCAGGAAATATTTCTAACCATCATACTGAAAAATGACCTATGTGGAACAATATGGAATGGATTACTCTAAATCTATGAGAAGAACATGCATTGAGATGATAATACCCCCATACTCTGGTTCCAGGACAGCTAAACCCACTCATTTTTATTGTTCTGTGATCATCCCTGTTAACTGAAATGCAGTCATTTGGGGCATATTAACTATGGGATCATCTCTTTTAACTTTGACGTGTATTGTGCATATATGTTGATATTACCTGTTTATAGGCATCCATTGATTCTAAAGTAGCATCTTGTTCTTTTGGCAATCCATACTTATTTCATAACACAATGCTATGACCTAACTTGACATAACCGTTATTATTTAAAAAAAAAACTTTAAGTCACACAGTTTTCATGCTAAAATGTACTAAGAAACTACAACTTGTTTTTATCCCACTTTGTGTTTAAGGAAATTATCAAGGATGATAGTGGACAATACTCTTAAATCTGACCTGCATGTACAGGGAGAACATTTGAGAAGGCCAATCAGCTTAGTTTCTGCTACTCCTTTCTCTCCTTCCACTTAAAAAAAAAAATGTTATCTGCTTTTACTGTATTTGTGTTTCTTCCTACTTTATTTTGCTTTTGCGTCATCTTAAAAGTACTCAGTTGTATTTATTACTGCTTGGTGTAACTCATTCTAAGCCTTTTAGTTTAAGCACTTGGGCTTCAGACCAGTTGTTTTACATTAAGAAGGTTTGTGGCCTGCACTGTGGTGGCAGGACATGTAGCTTACATCCTTCTAAGTTGGGAACTGCTGATTGAGGGCTCAGTGTCTGTTATTCTAAAAGTGTATTAGTTCTGGTTTAAGCACTTGGGCTACAGGCCAGTTATTTTACATTAAGAAGGTTCGTGGTCTGCACTGTTGTGGGAGGAGAGGCTGGACTCTGCCCTTCTGAGCTGGGAATTTCTGGTTAAAGGCTTATAGTGCCTGCATATTTGAACTGTTTCTTACTGAAATTGGTACACCTCGTTTGATGTAGCATAGACTAGATCCAGGCCTGCTGAATCTAGCTTTGTTTGTATGCTTGTTGTTTGTTTGCTTATTTCCCTGAAATGCTAATATCACCTAAAACGCGGCTTTTCAGTGCTTCTGTGGATCCCTAGTGATATCTGCATTGCTTACTGTACTTATTTCCTTGTTTCACTTGAAAGAAAGTTACTGTTTGTCGTTTTTGCATTTAAGTTACCTGTAACACATTGCATTTAAGTTATCTGACACTTGCTCACTAAGTCAGCACTAAAAAATTAAAAGCACTACACCCTCACAAACTCCCCTTGAGTACCTTGTTCCCCATTGGCCCTTTTTTCAATTATAAAGGAATTCCCAATACTATTCTAGCATGCCCAAAGGTCAGTTGTCAATCTCCTCTCCGGTCCAGCTGGTGAATCTGGGAATCTTGAGACAATGTTACAACTGCCTCATGTACACAGATAACCCTCTCCTCCTCCCAACAAATTCCAACACATGTGAGAGATGCAACCATATAGCCAAACTGGAGGCTAAGCTCTCTCAACTCAGTACTGGCGTAACCAGTCAGGAGGAGAAGGAAACCACACTCACTACAATTCCAGTCTCACATAGACCTACCATGACAGCAAATCAAACACATAAACACACAAAAACATACTCGGAGGCTCTAAATAAAAATCTGCCTAAGCAGCAGAGACCTCCAAAGCAGACCCTCAAGCAACCGCTACCCCAAAACAAAACACGTGCAACACATAGCTCACAAAGCCAGTGTGCCGAACAGTCACAGCCCTTAAGGCTAAACAACACAACTGATACACTTGTAAAAGGTGACTCTATCGTCAGGCACACGGACGTCCTGCTCACCAGGCTGAACAAGGAGAAGGTCATGGTGAGCTGCCTGTCGGGCGCTAGGATCCGCCACATAACACAAGCACTCAGGTCACTCAAAGGCAAGTACAAATATGACTCAGTCATTGTCCATGCTGGTGTGAATGACCTGAGACGTACCTCCCTGGACTACATGAAAAGAGACATAGAGGAGCTCTCTGAGCATGTAGCCCAGGCCGGTATGACCCTGACCTTGAGTAGCATCTTACCCTCACCAAGAATGATGCCACAATATGAAGACAAGATGATCAATTTCAACAATTGGCTTAAGTATTGGTGTCATTCAAAGGGGATCCAATGCCTGTCAGCCTGGGATGGCATGCTCGACAAGCCACGATGCTTCGCTAGGGACGGCTTGCACCTGTCACCCCTGGACTTTCGGATATTGGCAAAGGCTCTTGCTACCCCCATAGTGACTTTTTTAGGCAAGGTTCAAAAGACAAACCCACCTCCATAGGTATCACAAGGGATAAGAAATTAAGAGTAATGCTACTCAACGCCAGAGGTCTAAACCTCAAGATGCACGCACTCGAAACTCTCCTTAGCATGGAGAACATCGATATCTGTGCAGTAACAGAAACCTGGTTCAAGGCTCCCAAGAGCACCCCAACACTACCAGGTTATACCTCATACCATGCTTTTTGGCCCCAAAACTTGGACCGAACCACAAAAGGAGGGGGAGTATCAATATTCGTCAAAGATATCCACACCTCCAGGTTGGTGGCACAGCACGAAGCATCAGAGATTATCAATGTGAAACTAACAGTGGGTAAAACTGCCTTCCAGTTTATAGCCTGCTACAGACCACCCTCCCAAACCCAGGAACCCCACTCGGCCTTCCTGAGAACACTGGAAAATATGAAGATCTCTCCAAACACCATTATATTGGGCGACTTCAACTACCCAAACATAGACTGGGAGCATTACTCTAGCTCCAACACCCTAGCCCAAAGGTTCCTAGAATTTATAAACTCAAATACTATGGAACAACTTGTTACCACTCCCACAAGAGGGGAAAACATACTGGACCTGATCATCACCAACATGGGGACTCTATGCTCCAGACCAGAAGTGTATCCCTCACAGGTAGGATCAGACCATAAACTAATCTCACTGGATATTCACATCCCGACCCCACCCACTGCCCAGAAAACCACAGTGAAAAACTTCTCTAAAGCAAATTTCACACTCCTCAAAACCGAGGTGGAATCCTTCAAAGCCCCCGGGCCTGTGGAAAATACGGCCCAAACTGCAGAATCCTTTATAAACGCATTCTATAAACACCTTCAGGAATGCATGGATCTTGCAATCCCAAATAAAACCAAGACCCAATCCTCCAAAGGCAGACGTCCTGTCTGATGGACCCCAGCCATAAACAAACTATACAATAGAAGGAGGAAGCTACTACATGATAGAGCAAAATCCCAAAAAGGGATGGCATCTCTGATCAGTATTAGCAAAAAACTATGGGCACTCATAAAATCATCTAAGGCCAGCTTTGAGAGAAAAATTGCACAGGACACTAAGGATAATCACAAGGCTTTCTTTAGTTATGTTAGGATCTTGGGTGGGAATTCCCAGATATGCTCAGAATTAGTCCAAAATGACAAAAAATACACCTAACCCACAGACATTGCCAACATCCTAGCTGACCGGTTCAGCGCAAACTTCTCCCCCCCCCCACCAAAAGGGCAAATATCTATCCCAGCAGAGTGCTGCCCCCCTGACATCTCAGATGCTCAGGTAAGAGCCGCCCTCTCCAAAGCAAAAAACACAGCATCAATGTGACCAGACGGTGTCCCGGGCTGCATCCTACATGAACTCCAAGAAGAGCTAAACCCAAACATAAAACTACTGTTCAGTCTCAGCCTTACTACAGGATATGTACCCAAAATGTGGCGTACAGCAACAGTGGTCCCTCTCCACAAAGGTGGTGCCTCAACGGATCCTGGAAACTATCACCCCATAAGCCTGACTAGCTTGGTCTGCAAAGCTATGGAAAGGATCATCATGGACCTCATAAATAAAGATATTGGGGACCTACAGACACTGGATCCTACCCAGTTTGGCTTTGTTAAGGGCAGATCCTGCCTCTTAAACCTGGTCGATTTCTTTGAAACAGTCACCAAGGCCATTGACGAGGGGAAGGTGGTCCACACAGCCTACCTGGACCTCGCAAAAGCCTTCGATACAATACCCCACTTGGGCATTATAGATAAGCTCACCAGCTTAAATATAAATCCTTATGTCACTAGATGGGTTGCAAATTGGCTCAAGGACAGAACCCACATGGTTAGAATTGCTGGAGCCATGTCAGACTCCAAACCAGTTACAAGTGGCATCCCACAAGGCTCAGTCCTGGGACCTCTCTTGTTCGGTATATATTTCTCAGAGGTACAGGCCAACACGGAAGGACTGTGGCTGACCAAGTTCGCAGATGACTGCAAACTGGGTGCCATAATCGACTCTCCAGCCGACCCAAGCATCCTCCAAAAGGCCTCATAGAAACAGACAACTGGTGCCAGAGCCATGGCCTCAAGCTAAACACCAAAAAGTGTATAGTCATCCCCTTTGGCAAAAACAAAGTGCCCACAAATTACCACATAGGTGGTAATCCATTAAGTACAGAAGAAGTAATTAGGGACCTGGGGACCCAAGTTGATAGCAATCTCTCATTTGACAACCACGTGGCCAAAGTGGTTAGAAGAACATTTTATATAGCCCACCTAATCATGAAGGGATTCACATCTAGATCAGGGGAGGTCATCGTGCCTCTTTACTCATCGCTCATCAGGCCCATAATTGAGTACAATGCCCCTTTTGGGATGTACCTTACCAGACACCTGCAGCAACTGGAAAGACCCCAAAAATACCTCACCAAGAGGATCAAAGGGCTCAAACAGATGCCATATGCTGCCCGGTTAAAGAAACTCCAGCTCTACTCAGTGGCATACCGCCTGCTCAGAGGCGATCTGTGCCTGACGTATAAAGCCATGTCCAACCCAGAATTAATGGACATGCTGCACCTCAGAAAATCCAAATCCCATCGAGCTACGTGCTCGAGAGACTTGAACCTCAGCACTGAAATAAATAGGACATGCTGGAGGGACAGATTCATAACCCAGAGGCTCCCTTCACTCTGGAATAAAATCCCAGTCCAGGATAGGCAGAGTCCCTCATTGACTCTCTTCAAGAGGAATCTTGATGAGTGGATGGGAGATGGTAGGTTTACCCCAGGTATCACTTCTGTGTCACTGTTAGACAGAGGCACAGTATACTAACCTCGAAAAAGGGCATAGCAAAATTAATTTAAAATGGGTGGCGAAAGCCAAACACACTCTGGCTAGGCTTATAAATGCCCTAGGGCAGATAGCCTAGTATGAACCTATGAACCTAAAAATTAATCAAAAACTCTGGATGCTTTATAGAGCCAAAAACTTTCTCACCAAAGCAATAAAAACTACATTTGTCACTACTTATCTCTTCCCCAGACTTCTTTATGGTGCCACGATCCTTACTAACCTTCATACATCACAAAAATCAAAACTTGAACAATGCCATAATAAAGTTGCTAAATTTGCAGCAAATACCCCTTTCAGAACCCACCTGTAGTTCAATATGTATGTATTCCTTTAAGAAGCTATCCAAGGGCTTGCACAAGTGTATAAATACTGAGCACGTGTGAGCCTGACTGCAATTTTGTAGTAAGCTGTTGAGATGTAAGCATGTATGTCTGTGTAGTCTGTCAGTTAATCAGTTCATTTATATTTTGTAATGCTGCTATCCATCCTGATGTGTTTCTATGTAATAAAGCATGTAAACAAACTACACCCCCTATTCGCCATCTATAGTAGAGAGGGACTGGTGACACCACCACTGTACAGCACTAAAAAGCCTAAATTGGTTAGAACTATCCCATCAACTAACATATACATAGCTTTTTATCACCTATAAAATTATACAGCATCCATCTGTTTGTCCTGCACTAACTAACATTCTACACAACCATGTTCCCAGTCAGTCATTACGATCCAATGACCAAAACCTCCTGTCTGTCCACAAACCTATCAAATCTGCTGGCATTGCTTATACTTGTACCATGTTGCTAATTGTCTGGAACTCCTTGCTTGTATTCATTAGATCATTACACTCTCGCCCATTCATCAAAACCATTCTGAAAGACGTCCTAGCCAAAAGCTGCCTTTGTTCTTATTCAACACCAGGATAAAGTATATCCCTAAATGTAAACAAATACCTGTTCATACCTTATACCTCCTTACTCTCCCTTCATCACTCACTTATTTACTTATATTAATTCCTTGTCCCAACTTCATCTCTAAATATACCATAAGCCTACTTTCTCTCACTTCATATTGTAATTCCTGTTTGTATTATACTGACTTACTATTAATTTCTATATAAACTGAGTAAAATTTTCTAAATATTAAATCATTGCAATATAAGTAGTATCTATTTTTAACCAATGTTTTCATATTATGTTTAATTTGGTATAATTATTTAAACTGTAGCTGTTTTTAATATTATTTTTTAAAGACTGTAAAATTGTTGTTCTTAAAATGTTGTGTAATACTTTGGAGGTTTTTTTCTTTAGGCCTCTGCTGAAATTGGGCTACTACCCATTTGGACTTTCCTGATAATCAAATGTCAGTAAATAAATCTGTCAGCATGCCTCTACAGTGATTTATTTTCTCAGAAAATGTCGGGGTAGATGACTTGGAACAAATTTTCATTTTTTTCTTGCAATAAACTTAAGTTCTAATGTATCATTCTGATAGACTATCCTCTTTTAGAACATGTCATAACCCAATCATTTAAGCTGTAAAGTTCACCCAAACACTGATTCTGTATCTGAGGTTTATGTGATAGATGTCTGAGAATCTGTGCTCAGACAGACAGACTGTAATTTTTTTCACCCTGAGGATTTACTTTCTTTCACAATAGTATTTTTCAGTGTTCATAGTATAGCCAATGGGGATAAAATGATGTACTCTTTTGTTTCTCCCCTTCCAGACACAAGTGTGTATTAAAAGGACTGTATCTAATATTAATGACTTAACTCCTGATGAAGGGCTCCTGTTGGTCCTAAAGCTGGAATAAGTGTAAAATCTTAGTTGGCTGAATAAAAGTTTTCACATCACCTTTGTTTTCCATTGTTTTCACACACCTACCTTAATGTAATCCACAACAATGAAGCAAAATTATTTTCAAGTATTACAGAGCTCATCTCCATGGTGGAAGAATGACTTGATTTCTTTACAGTAAAATATTCATTGTAGCAGCTCTCCAATGGACTGAAGGTGCTGAAGTAGTACAACTGGTTTTAGCTAGTTTTTTAGAACAGCTTCCAGTGCTGTGGAATTCAGCATATATCATGGATGACAGTGCTGTGCTGGTGATAAATAATTGATTTTTCTTACTGTGCTGGTTTTGGCACATACAATGCCTGTTAACACTGTGCCTGACTCTCGCTGTTACATATACATGATTATATCAAACACATAGAAAACCACAATATTTATTGTATATATGGCAGTAGTCTGCAGACTGCTTTTACTAGTTCATTGTAGTAATTAGCCTGCATGATACAAGAAAGGCAGACGACATGCTGTTTTGAAACATTTTTTGGGGGTCTGCTGTCCTGCCTTGCCATGGAGATCCTTGTTTTTTGGTTTGTGGTACTGTATTTTGCATGTTTTATTGACTTTTGTGCACCCACTTGTCCTTCTCTCCTGCTTTCTTTAGACTCCAGTATGAAACTTTCTTGACTAATGCTAGCCTCAGTGTGGGATTTGTGGCCATCTTACTGTCAGCTACATGGCCTTTTTGGGTAATTTTGTTGTAGCGCTGAACTAATTATAAGTCACTTGCTACAGTCTTTGTAACAATAGTACATTAGGAACTTCTAAGGGTCAGTTATGACCTGCTTTTCTTTCAGTAAGGATCTGTGTCATTGAACCATAACTATAGATTCCCTAATATAGTGATAATTATATCTGAATATGCTATGACGGCATTAAGGATATAATTATTCCTCACAGAAGGAAATAACAGTATTTTTCAGATGGTATGGCTTGTACAATAATTCTTTCAGTCAATATAGACCATGTTTGCACAAGGAGAAAATAGTTTGCTGAGGGAACAGTTGGGACCTATCTTCTAGTGAAGGTTTAGCCTTGTACTGGGACACGCAGTCTTCTTTGCCTGCATATATACACAGCTTTGTAAAGTCCACCTTCTTTAAACAGCATTTAACTTTGGTAGCTACTGGCTGAGCTGGCTTCTGTATAACCTGTTGATGTTAAAGTAGACATAGTTCCATCTGGTTAAGACCAACTCAGTGATGCTGAATTCCTTAAATGCCATTTTCTATAGTAAATCACTGTTGGAGTTGTTTCTCAGTGAGCACCAGCACTCATTAGTTTTCACAGATTTCTCTTTTCTTTATGTAAGTGAAGCCACGGGGCTGGTGTATATATACATATATATATATATATATATATATATATATATATATATATATATCTACACAAGTATGGGAGGACCATGTCCCCCTCCAAAAAAATGCTTACATTTAATTTTTTCATTGGGTAGACTTCCAAACTAGTTAAGCAATGTGAGTTGGTTCATTGATGAGTCGTAACTCAACAAGTCATAATAGACATTTGTAAGGCCTGATGATGATGAGTAATGAAAATGGAAACATTTATGTGTGAATTCTACCTGCTACAGTAAAATAAATGAATAAATTCTCCTCTGCTCACCCACTCAGCCTATTCAAATAGGGCTAACTTTATTGGCAAAGCATATTAAAGCACACTTTTTTCTGTTCCCCAGTGTCTACTGACCATCGACTCTCTGCAATCTATTTGTACATTAGTTCCTCTCACGAGAAGATTAATTCCCTGTCCATTCATTCCCAGAGAGGTGAGAGTCAATCACTGAAGCAGTTATTCGTCGAGTCATCATGGTTTTTCGGATTACGAACCTAACTCCAACAAAAGCACACATTTTTAAATGCGTGTTACAATCTAGCATTGGCAAATAAAAATTTCTCAGAAATCTGTTTAAAAGACTGTTTCAGATTTTGATAAATGTCTTTTGCTGTGCAAAACATCACAACTTTAATTTTTGTCCCACACATATCTGGTTCTCAAATAGTCAGTGGTCTGACTAAATAAAATGCAGTTATTAATGGAAGTAATAACATTATTGACAACAAACATAAAGCTAAGTTTTAAATAAATGCAGAACATATCATTTACAATGAGGATCAGTGACACAGATCTTTGTTCTGCAATACATAAGAAAACAATCTCACTTCACAATACAGTCTTTTATTTTAATTTAAATGTGCATAATGTGACCTAGACTAAAGGTTGTTCTGCTTTATTTATGTATTTAACATTATGGATATAACAGGTTCTGACTGGTTTCTGCTGATTGCATTATGCAAATGTTAGCAATAGACTCAGACAGATGAAGAGTTTAGTTTCCCTCTGATTTTTGCAGACTGTTCAGTATTCTGTTTATGATGCAGTTACTTCTGCATTTCTATCAATTTTTCTGGGTATCAGGGAGTCAGTAGTGCTTTCTCTGATGGTGTCTTCGACTTAAATTTCAGTAGTATGTTACCAAACAGAGATGTCTATAATTGTTGTCATATCAAGAATTAGATCTGAAATGTATAAGCACAATTCTTCATTTTTCTCTTTATTTTACCTTAGTTATGTTGTAAGAACTTAGCAGCATCAAAAGATGTTTATTAATAAGTATGACTGAAGCACAAAGAAGAAGCTTCCCTTCTGTGATACATATTCAAGGAGCTGTCTGCTTTTCTGAACATCACAATAAACAGCAAGAGGCAAGCCTGTCAGGTCAGATAAATATCAAGAAAAGATAATAGAGCACATAAATACAAAATGTCATTGTAATAGTCAGAGTAGCTGAAAACATTCCTGTGACAACAGATTCTCCCTACTGGAGTGATGAAATGTTTCTTGTCGTGTGGCTTTAACTTTCCTACTAAAAAGAAATATGTCACCATAGGATCACAATCCTTAATGAGTGAAAGCTAGCCCAAGTGTTTGGCTTCTGAAACAAACTGTATCTTTACTGCAGTTTTAAATGAGGCATATCTTGTGATGTTTACTGTTCATTTGAAAATCATGTTATTTGTGCAGTATAGAGTGACATTAGCTAAACATTATGGCACCAGGCTTCCTTATGGGGTATGACATTAACTTTTAAAACCTTTGGGTTTCTAGTACAATGATGGGAATGGACACCACTTCTAAGTCAAAGTATGATCAAAGTTTGTGAAATTAGCATTGTTTCAATCTTTGATGTTAGTCAAAATACTCTTTGCAGCACCCGCAATGTGGCCAGAATTGATTTCTTCTGCAAGTCATACAGAGTTATATGTATCAGAAGCATATCTAAATATGACAGTAAATTCTTTTTTTATGAGGCCCATTGCTCCTACTACTATTGGAACTGTCTGGGTATTCCTCTGTATAAGACAACCTGCAGTTTAATGTTCTTGGACATCCTGAAATTTATGAAAATGTATACAGTTCGTAAAAATGTCTGATAAATAAGTGCATTTTATTACACATATTATTGCATAGGTATTTAAAAATGACATAATACTTTTATCTTCTTATATTGGATGTCTAAGAATATTGCCTTTGTTTTATTTATTTATATTGTATTTGATCTTGTTAATACACATTATTAAGCTATGTATAAGAACCTGTTAATAGTAAGGGGCAAGACAGAAAAATGTATATTTGAATGCTGAGATGATTTTTTTTTTTGGTACCAGTAATGATCATTTGGCTTGCTTTGATTATTTTTGTCCTCAGCATTTAATTTTAAATAACCACCACCTTAAGAACATTATAATACAATTCTGAAATATGCAGATCATGTAAAGGAACTATTTCTAATGCTGATATTCATCAGAAAAAGTAATGTACAACAGAGCAACTAAAACATGTTTATTTAAAGCTCACATATCTATTAACATTACTTTTATGCAGAAATATTGAAAGTGAAAATAAACGGCATCTTGCGTGTTTTATACCTTACTGACTCTCTGCAGAAATTGTGAAACAAAGTTCTAAAGTTCAGATTTACTTTTTATGTTTGCAGCACTATATATATTTATATGTAAGACATTTATTTCTGAAAACATGTCCGGACTTCATATTCTCTGCAGAGGCCCCCTCACCCTTCTATCAGCATATTCTTTTTTATGGAGATTTCTGCAGATCATGACATGTTTATTTCAAACCTTTTGTTGTATAGATTACCTAGATGCCGTAACATAAAGCACCACATATTCTTTATTTCCCAGAAGGTTAGTCTAGTGATAAATATTTCCTTGCATCTGGATATATCCCCATCTTAATTTTATAACCAGTTTGTCATTGACAACTGATGATGATGATGATGATAATAATAATAATAATAATAATAGTATCAGTGACACAACAGGCAGCACACTTGGCCTTGGTGCTGGAAGATCAGAAGGATGTGGGTTCTATTCCCACACCAGTTACTTGGAGACATTCTCATGTAGTGATGCTTCAGCCTTGCAGTACAGCATGGGGGTACTGTACTCCTGAGTGTGTCATCCTTCAGATGAGATGTTAAGCTAAGGTCCCATCTGCTTGAGGTGGTAGTAGCTCACATGGATTTAAAAGATCCCATATGATTTCTCAAAAAGAGTACGGGACCTTTACTTACGCACACATCTTTATATAATTATACACATCTTGGCATCCTTTTAAATATTCATTATATCCAAATAACAGAATTTCACTTCCTCCCAGTCCTTCCACCTTAACCACATTCTTATTTTTTTTCAAAATTTCTGACAACACCCATTTTTATTAAACAAACTCCATCAGTTCTTACTTCCAAATTTCCAACAGAGTATAAAATAGTACTCTATTTCCCTGTCTCGCCATCCTTCCCTTATTTGCATGTAATAACCATGCAAATGTATTCTTAGAGCAATGTCTTTAACCTGTTTGACATCACTTAACATATTTTCTTTAACTACTGTTGCCCAAACTCTCTTGTCTCCTTCACGCTGTATAAATGCATGTGCATATAGTCCTCTTGCTTACAATACAAATATAAAATTTCTCCTCATATTTTGCACTTCCTTCAGCAGGTAATTTATTGATTGTCATCCTCGACAAAAAATCTTAATATACTATTAACACTCTACATTACCCCCCACTTTTTAAATAACTTTTACTGTTTTCTCTCATTTCTTCCTGTTAGTTCACATTGAAAATCTTTTTCACTATATTTAAATGTCACATTCTCATATCTTTCTTAATTTCTTCTTTCTTTGTTTTCCACGTGCAAATCTTAGTCTGATATTCCTTCAGGTCCTCATCTGTGATTCTTTCCCTCTTCAAGTTTCACGCAATTTCCCAAATACTTCATTTCTTTTTTATATTTCCATACTTCACTTCGAGAACACATGAAACTATATTATTATTTTCTTCTTTCATACATTTCAGAATCCAGTGCATGTATAAAGAAGCAATATAAACCACTGGATTTATTAATCTCAGTTTACCTTCAGTCCCACTCCTCCTTAAGACAACCCTGTTTACTGGATTTAATCCTGAAACCCATATTATCTGAGAAACAATCTATAATACTTGTTATTCTTTACTACTTGACATCCTATACATACATTACTTAAATAATCAAATTTGCCTAAAATTGCAGAATTTATCACATAAACTTTCTTTCTAAATGTCTTCCATAGTAAACTTATTTCTTTCACTTCTTCAATTAATTTGCCCAACTGTTCTATAACACGTTTCCCTCGCCTAAATATATTTTAATTTCTTGAGAAATATATTCACTCCATTCTCACTGTTCCTCTTATTCTTTTACTGTTTTCTGTATCCAGTTCCAAATCCAGCACTCCCACGATCCTATGAAATTCTGTCAAACCTTCTTTTATCCATAACTTATTTTTCCGTACTAGTATCACATTATCTGCATGTGCTAAAAATGGCATTTTTACTCTCTCTTTTTCAGTGTTTCCCTTTTCCAGTCTACTATTTAATTTACTTGCAATTGAATTTGTGATTAAAGCAAATAAAACAGTGCTCATGGGAAACTCTGCCTTACACTAATCATCACACTGGGCCATCCATTCACTAGCATGACCATTATACGCCAGTTTTAATACTTTCAAAATATTGCAGTAAACTCTATATTGTTCACGAATATTCCACAGACTTGCAATAATTACATTATCAAAAAAAGCCTTGTGTACATCACCGATCCCTTCTTTTAATATACATTTCATTATTTTTCATACTAATTATTAAAAATTCCTGACTTTTCTTTCATTTTATTCTATACTTTCCAAGAAACAACACCTCTCAAAGAAAATTTGCAAATCTTGTCTGCAGTTATATTCTGTGCTATTCAAAGTAATAAGTGTCTATTTCTGAATACTGTGCCTATCCAGAACTTATCTAAATAATCCGGTCTTTGTTTGTGATTTATTGATCTTTACTGTTAAAAATAGGTGTGACTGAGAATGATAGTGAGCAGAAGCTAACATGCATGATGTAAAGAAATTTTAGCATTTGTCTGACTTTCAGAATTTGTATGGTCGGAGCAATGGCTTTACTCTACTTACTTTAATAATTAGTTGTATGTTGTTTGTGTGATTTTTCTCATAGAAGTTGATTTAAGTTCCCTTTGAAGTCTGTGGTAATTGCATTAATGACTGGACTTCTTCTTCTTCTTCTTTCAGCTTTTCCCGGTTAGGGTTCGCCACAGCGGATCACCTGTCCGCTCATGACTGGCAGTGGAGTTTTACCGTGTCGAGTTGCCAGCCCAGCGCCCAACCTTCCAGAGAAGGCACACACATGCACGCACTCACACCTAGGGCCAATTTAGAGTGTCCAATCCACCTACAACATGTCTTTGAGATGTGGGAGAAAACCGGAGCACCATATTAATGACTGGACTGATGAGATAAATAATGTTAGGCAAAGAGCAAATAGAACACACTTAGGAAAAAATGTGTCTATTTTCTGTAGAAATCATTCAACCCCCTATGAAACAAGGTGATGCTCCTGACAACTTTGGAATTCTGGATACAAGTATTCATCATTCTGATATTCAGAATGTTTAGAAGGAAATAAAAGAAAGAAGGGAAGAAATTCCCAACAAATAAGGGAGAAAAAACTGATAAATGTCTGTAAAGCAAAGAGAATACAAACTAAAAAGGACATTGTTTTGTCATGTAACACACAGATTACAGGGAATGATAACATTTTTCTATCATAAAACCTTCATTCTACGGAAAAAGGGCAACATTTTTCCAAAAGAGAAGATAGAAAAAAGAGGCAAGGGCAGGTGAAAAGGATGAAATCAAGATTGAACATGGAAGGATTGAAAAACATTACTGTAAGAAAAAAGATGAGAAACACAAATGTTGCAACATGTCCCAAGCTGTAGATGTACAAAGCCAGCTGGATGAGAATTGTATGCTTGCAATTGTGATGAAAACAGTGGGATTAATAAGACTAATTGATAGAGCAGATATTACTGAATTAGAAGTTGAAGATTCTTCAGATCTGGTCAGAAAAGATATTCTTGTAATATGGGATTCAGTTATTAGAGGAACTGATGCTTACATTTGCAGAGAAGATGATGAACATCGAGTAGTGTTATGCTTACCAGGAACAAAAACAGAGGATGCAAGACAGGCATTAGAATGCCTTACTGTAAGGAAGTACGCTTCTGTTTTTATTCATGGCGGTACAAATGATCTCATCTACAAGGACTCTGTCTTTAGTATAGAACTTACAGCCCTCTTAGATAGTATAGCTTATACTGGTGTTATAGGAGGTGTTTTTCACAAATCACGTATATAAAAGAGAATCAGATCACCTTGAATGAAAAGATTTCTTGGGTAAATACCTACATGAAAAAAAATGTCCCGTTTTAAAAATTGAAAAGGTGTGGAGCATATGAGCTTAATTTTTGGCACCCATGCGTTCAGACAGGATGGAATGCATTTGTCAAGTGAATTTTTGCAGCAGATAATTTGCAATTTTTGACAAATACAGGGCAGGATTTTTACCTGGTCGAAAATGTAAAAGCTCACAGATAGCAACATTTGATGTATCTCTGATGGTTGTTAATGCTAGGAGAATTAATAATAAAGTTGTTTATCGGACAATTTGCTACATTCCCACATGATTGATGTTGTTATTGTTTGTGAAACCTGTTTAAAGAACAATGACTGGAAACTAGTTCTGTTAGGGTATAAATATTTTTACTGTAACAGACATTCTAGCAAAAAAATCAGGTGGAGGTGTTATAGAAATTAAAGATAGTTATGAGACCTGTGATTATTACATGTTCAATGATAACACCAATACTATAGATTGTGTAACTGTGACAATAAAGAAAATACTGGAACATATAACAATTGCTGGTGTGTATAGACCACCAAAGTCAAGTGCTGATGACCTACAGGAATTCATACATTTCTTGCATGAAACACAGGAGGGAAGAATAATAGTGGCTGGGGACTTAAATTTACCAGAAACAAACTGGAATAATACTGATTCAGCAACATTAGTAAGGAAATTATTCATAACCTATGTTCAGGAGCAACAATTGCTTTAGATTGTAAAAAAAAAAAAAACTACCAGGGTACGGAACATACTCGACATTGTTTGTATTCATAAAGAAATTACTGTTACTTCAAGTCAAGTTTTACCATCACTGATGTGCAGCGATCACAGGGTTATAAAGGTTAATTTGTTGCTTGAAAATTCTACCAAACTGAAATCTAAACCAGTGCACAGAACATTAATTACAGATTATGTGGAAGCAAAACAGTCTGTATGTAAAATGGAAAAACTGCAGAAGGAATGTGGAAAGTTTTGAAAATGAAATTGTTTGGGTGCAAAAAAATCAAAAAAATGTATAACATCAGCATCTAAGCATACAACGTCTGGGAGATATATTTCCATAACAACAAGATACCTGATTAAAGTGAAAGACTAAAACAGAAAAAAATGTAAAAGAGGTCGAACTAAAACTTTGAAAACTTAAATAAACAAGGTGGACAAACAAATTAAGCATAGTCTGAGAAAAGATCAAGAAAAATTTGAAGAAAATTTATATGACTATATTGAACATAATAGGAAACCATTTTATGGATACATAAGATATGGAAGGAGTAAAGTCATACAAATTGATAAACTGTGTGTAGATTCTAAAATGTATTCTCAGACACAACAGATTTTATATATATATATATATATATATATATATATATATATATATATATATATATATATATATATATTTGCAATGTATTATTCAAAACAGTTTGCCTCCACAAAGGGGGCATTAAGTTGTTCTCGTGGCATCCAGGTAAACTGAGCTATTGGAATCAAATTAGATTATATTGAAAAAGATCAATGCAAACTGGATCCAAACAAAGAACAGGGAGGAGACCGAATTAGTAATAATGACTTGAGAAAACTTCAGCAAGAACTTGTACTACCATTATATCTAATATTTGCTTGGCAATATAAATATGACAGATTCTTCAAGATCGGAGACATGCACTTACTAAACTCATTTTTAAGGGAATGGGAGTAGGACAAACCTGAAGTCATACAGACCCTTAAGTCCACATTCATGTTGGGAAAAATAATAGAGAAGGTAATATTGGATAATTTACTGTCAGAATTGGAAAGGCTGGAACTTGAAACCATATATCAGAATGCATGTGTTAAAATAGATCTGTTACTACCTGTAACATGATGTTTTATAACAATATAACAGCAGCTATGAATGAAAAATTGTGCCATGATGTATGACTGTGACAGTCCATGTGAGGGTGAATGACTTGAAATGTACTTCAGTGGGGTGTATGAAGAGACACGTGACTGAGCTCTCAGATTATGTGTCACAGGCAACTATAGGTCTAGCCTTAAGCAAGGATGATGCCACAGTACAAACAAAAAATGATTGACTTTAACAATTGGTTTAGCTTCTGATATCAGTCCAAGCGGATCCAATATCTGTCAGCCTGGGAAAACATGGTTGACAGGCCACGTTACTTTACCAGAGATGGTCTCTGCCTGCTCCTCTTGGCTTTCTGATACATGCAAAGGCATTAGCCTCCCCTATTTGTAGGCAGTGTCAAAATAACCAACCTCCCAACATGTTGAAATTCTCTCTAGATAAACTCAAGGTACTGCTGCTTAATGCTAGGAGTCTAAACAAGAAACTGCACTCCCTGGAAGCACTCCTCACTTTAGAAGATGCTGATGTCTGTGCAGTCACTGAGACATGGTTCAAAGGTGGGGAAAGCACCTCAGCCATGTAGGGCAACAATGCCTTCATATGTTCAGACCACAAATTGAGCATGAAAGAACCAAATGAGGAGGTGTACCCATCTTCATTAAGGATAAGACTGGTCAAACAGTATGACTCTTGTGAGCTACTCCATGTCCAATTAACTATAAGCAAAGCCCCCTACTACATCATAGCTGCTATAGGTTCGCCACCATGAAAGAAGAAAAGCATACCATATAACTGGACTTACTGGAGTCACTTGCCATACAGCCTAACACCTTACTCATGGGTGATTGTAATTATACTACCATCGACTGGGCAACATGCACAACCACAAACATGCTGGCCGAGAGATTCTTCTTCTTTGTCAATGCAAATGCTCTTGAACAGCTAGTCAGCACACCTACAAGAGGGTCATGTGTCCTAGACATAGTGCTCATTAACATGGGAGAGCAGTGCACCCCCACTCCCCTTGAGATGTCCTCCCTGGTAAGATGGGACCATAAATAAGTTTCATTCAGTGTAATTGTAAGGCCAGATACCTTATCAAGCTCAAAAGTGCTTAAGAATTTTTCAAACACAAATTACCTCCTACAAAGTGATGGTATAAGAAGTTGCAGAGGCCATTGTATACAGATAACATGGGCTCCTATGCAGAGGTGTACACCAATGCCCTGTATAACCACTTAAACAATTGTATAGAATCAGCTGTGCCTGACCAGATTAAAACCAGGTTTTGTTGAAAAAACAGGCCACCCTGGTGGGCCCCTAATGTAAACAAGCTTTACAACTAGAAAAAGAAATTAATGACCAAGAACAAGAGGAAACTGGCTCAGCACAGGAAGAAAACCCTCTCTTGCTTAAACAAACAAATTAGAGATATTGTCATGTCCTCCAAAGGTAATTACAAAGCAAAAATAGCCCCCCTAGCTAAGGATAATCACAAGGCATTATTTAACTACATCTGAGATCTAAAAGGGAATACCCAACTATACTTCAGCATGCAGAGCTCGAGAGATGCATATGCCTTCTCAATATGCCAGGGATCTACAAGACACATCTGAGACCTGTGAAGGCCATCTTGGTGCATGTCATATTATGTAATATGGCACTGCAGAAACAGCTAGTGCAGTACAGAAATCCCAGCAGGGCCAAACATAGTAGTAGAAATAACAGTGAAACAGCAGAGTATAGACTCTGGAAATAAACAAGGAATACCAGTACTGCATGCAAGACAGGGGTGGGCAAAATATAACACAGCAGTGGGAAAATATGGCATTTGTTCCTCGGCTATAGCCTATGGCATGGATAACACAGAATAAAGTGATGCATACATTTTCACACCCTATTTCTGGCAGTGCATGGATTAGCCATGCTGTACATTAAACATAATCATACTTATGTGGGTTGGTAGTAGGAAAGATACATTCATCATCACTTGCATATGTGGTAGGGACATAATGACAGGTGACAACAATGTAATATGGGGGAGCATCATGTGAGCTACATTTGGTGGCCACTTACCTTAGTAGGAGGTTGGAAGATTAGTGATCATATCATCCACTGATGAGATTGAGATGTCATGACTGTTGGCAATGTCCACATTGGTTGGGTGCAGCATCAAGACTTAATGTTATCCATGACATGGAAGATATAGATCTACAGGATCATGTGCATGTACCTTGATGGCATTTCTCATGCCAGAAGCCTTATAGCATTATAATCCATTACCTAGACGACAACCATAAACAGGAGTGGTGTTCCACCTATGCACAGGGGGTATTGAAGATACAGAAGTGTAGCACCATTTGTGAGCAGCCTGCTGAATATTCCCAGGTGTTGAGCCTGGGGAGTGTTTGTACCCACAGCTATGATAATTGCCAACAAACAGATGTGGTGGGTTGCATGGACTTAGTTGCTTGATAAGCTTTCTCTGCAACAATCTGTGTAGGACTGGTATGTGCCTGGCCACTTCAAATTCAGACCCTGCCACAGACATGGACTACATGGCCTACAGATGATGTCCAGAGAGGAATTGCTATTCATCTCAGAACACCTGTCAAGGCAGAATTTGCCACTAGTGACCCAAGCATCATTGTTTGTACCCTGTTCCTTTGCCCCATGTCAATCTACAGGGGTTGTATACCATCATGCAATCCACAAAACATACAGTACTCGCCCTCTCCATAATGCTGGTAGAGTCATGGCTGCCTCTCTCCTATAGTGAGTATGTGCACATCAGACACAGGGTGACTGTCAGACGTTATGTGGGCTGTGAATTCATGGATAACCAGTGAGGAGCTCATAGGGTTAACATGTTTGCCATGTACTACTGTGATTGACAGGTTACCCAGTACATTCACAGGGATCTCGTATGTGGAAGATATGAGAGATGTGAGTAAGACCTCCCACAGTACTGTTGCCGAGAGTGCCACTGTGATATCAGACTGTGCTGTGTGCACATTGCCATCAGCAACAGCCACAAGCGAACTGCCAGTTTCAGATATGTGCTATCAGTGTGTGCAAGTGACTCCACTAGAAGAACACATGATACTATTGGCAGCACTCATATGTCTGCCTGTACGCTCCCTTTGTGTCATCCATTTTTGTAGAAAATATGATATGTGTATAGCATAATGGAGGCAAACATATCTTGATGTATGGGCTGTTGTAGCTGAGAAGTCCCTGGCAAGACAGAAATGTGGGATGCTCTTAGTAAATCAGTCCCATAACATATGCAGTACACTTCACCATACAGACATGCAGTGGTCATACCAACCTGTTGCATCCCTCACTGACACTTGAGATGATCTGCCAGTCCAACTTCCATATCTAAGCTACCCCAAAGGGGGACACCAGGAGCTTATCAATCTCTGTGAGATGTTTCTGTATTGGTGGTCCATCCCATATGGTGGATATGTCCTTTTCATGAAATATCATATTTGTTGTTCTTTGAAGTACCTTTTGCAGAGACTTATTGTGGCCATCCACATAATTTACATCCTGCACTACTCCCTGATATACCTATTCTTGATTCGTGTTTTACATAGAACCTTTGCCTATGAAGCCCATTTCATATGTATGTGTCCTAGGCAGTGAGCTTTTCCAGCTTTTGCCTCTTTTCTAGACCCATGACAAGCCCTGTGCATCTGTGGTTTGCACATGGCAGACAGTAGATGTGTCAGGCATGCTATGCAACTCATCTACCATATACCTATGGTGTGCACACCCCAACAGCTGACCATGACAATGCCATGTCATTGTACTGTGTTCCCATTATGCATATGCATTACCATCTGTATGACTATTACTGCCATCTACCACAAGTGTTGATTACAATGCTGAAGTACTTACCAGGCAGTTTACTTCCTTTACTATTTGTATCTCCAGCTCCACATACTTACTATGTAAAGTCCTGTATTACACATATTTATTTATTTTTTATGTAAGCATTCTCAAACAAAATGGCGCCCATGCTTTATGGCATGTTAACAAGGGCCTCATAAATAAAGTCATTATTCTAATGAGGACATTTGGCACAACTGCCTGAGGCTCATGCACACAGTCAATTTAGACCAGCAGCACTATGGTCCTGCTCTACAGATGTTTGGCAGCACCCTATTGCAATCTTTTCCTTGTTGTTCTACAAGCCTACTTGTGATTGAAGTAATGGAATAGCAGCAGCTGCCTCAGCTCAAACAAGCTGATGTCGCTGGTACTGGGTCACCAGTAGTTGCCTTGTCTGCTTCTCCGTTGGAGGGATTGCTAGTGTACCCACTTGTCAGCAGGGGACATAGACACTTTATCTGACAGCGCTCAGAAGGGTTTGTCATCATTTCCTGATATTAGCTGGGAATAGTGTCCTCTAGCTACTTTATGAACTGAAATACACAAAACACCACACAGCACATACCATCCTTCCAACACTACAACAAAGAAACAAAACACACACACACACAAACACACAAATAAACAAACCGACCCTACAAATAAGCATGGCACCCCCCATGTGGGGGGCTGTGCCTCCCACACACCCCTGTACTTATATTTACTAACTCTGAGGTCGCACCAAACAGAAAAAGACAGTAAACTCACAACTACACACTCTACAGTCCCCTCGCACACACACATCACATATATACAAACACCACCACTTTCAACACTTAAGCACTCGTACTTTCACCTACCTACCCTAACCCACACCTAAAACTTCCAAACACACTCACATACACTCAAATACCTACCCAAAACCCTTAAACAAATATTCACTTACCTCAATCTCCAGCCAAATTCACACTCCAAACCGTACATCAGGCACACAGTACATCCCACGTCACGTACTGGAACACCATAAGCCCGACTTCAACATTTCTGGATTCTTAGTTATGAAGTTTCAGTATTTAGAAGATTTGACTTTATGGTCTCGAAATACTGAAATTCAATATTTCAGTATTTTGAGATTATAAAGTGAAACCATATATATATATATATATATATATATATATATATATATATATATATATAGGTCCCTGTTAGAATGTTGAATCTTCATAACACTGACGTTCATAACAGTGAACCCAGAAGATTAAAAAGGTACAATTTGAAGAGCTTCACACTGAAATTGAAAAAAAAATTAACTGTGCAGATGTGTGATTGTGCAAGATTGCAAGATAGCTGAGTTTCAGGTTTTTCCCATTCCCAGCTGCATTGAAATCTTGACGTTGGTAGCAAGGAGTGTGGTAGGAGTGCACCCACATGGGAGGTGCAGTTGGGGGCCCCCCCTGCGAAAGCTTTTATAGTCAATGTTTTCAGTTTCAATGTTATGGCTCTTGAATGTAGTACCTTTTTGATCTTCTGGGTTTGCTGTTATGAACATCGATATTATGAACATTCAAGTCTAGTGGGGTCCCATACATATATATATATATATATATATATATATATATATATATAGTCTGATAGTTCCCATTTTTCCATGATTCTACAGGGCAGTCACACAACATGGGAGTTCAAGAGGGGAATGCACCCTGAAAAATGATCACTTTAATGATTTACAACATATTTAAACACACACACGCACATGCCAAAATGTCGGTCTCTTGACCTAAAGGTTTGTAGACATGACAGTAGTATCAACATAATGAACTCAATAACATGATGAATTAACATATTAAATGTAAGACTGTCAATTGCATTGCATTTGCCTGGGTGTACAAAAAGACAGTCTGTCTGTTAAGTACACCTAATATTCTCTCTCCCACCCCTTCCTTTCTTGCCCCTCACCCTTTCTCCAGCTGTTCAGGAATGTGTCTGTAGATTCCATCACCCATTTTGGTAAGCCATGTCATAGCTCCACACCCTCTCTGTAAAGAAGTGCATTTGGAGATTTTGTGAGAAGCTAGTCCTTGCAGTATAATGGCCCTTTCAATTCTCCATGCTGATCTTGTGAGGCAGTATCATGTCTCTGGTGGAGTCTTGTCAGAAGAGCTCCTTCTGCTCAAGTCCCAGCTGATATCCTTTCCCCTTCATCTGGATGCACCTCTCTATTGACTCTCCCCTAGATTCCCTTCAGACATCCACTATACCTTTCTTTGTATGGCTTTCAGGACTGCACACAGTATGCCAGCTGTGGCCTGAGCAAGACTTGGAAAAGTGAGGAAGCATGTCTGTCTCTGGATGCACCACAGCATTTGTATGCTGCTGCTGCTGGTTCATTGCAGTTGTGATTAATACCCTCCACTTATTTTGTCTGCTCTTTTGCTATCGATTCCATTACCCCAGCGGATAACTTACATCAGTGTGCTGTGGCCTCTGTGCAGTACTGTGCTTTTACAATGAACCTCTTCTTGCACCTGTATGCCTACTTAGTCACATTCTGCATATCCCTCCTTAGACTTACACATCATTCTGTAAAACCTGTCATTGTTCTTACATCAGATATATCCGAAATAAACATACCAAAGAGATGCATGCAGTACCAAATAATAATGCATGCAGGATTAACCCCTGTAGGACTTTACTTGTTACTTCTCATAATTCTGAAACTATTCTTGTCTCTTCAAACATTCCTTGAAATTAAAGAAGTCTAGTTTATCAGTCTTAGTCTTAGCCCAACCATTCCAGTTCACTTATTAACCGTATTTGTGCGACAAAGTCAAAAGCCATTTCTTTTTTTTTAATTATCTTTATTTATTTATATTAACAGTAAAACCACGTTACATATAACAACACTTAAGAATAGTAAACAGCCAACACTATTTACACTTATACAATGTCCAAGAACAGAAATGAAGCATATTATGTGGGTACAATTACATTCAGTTTAATATATGATCAAAAACATCCTCCAAAACTCCTTAAGATAGGGTTTCTACTTCTAGTTGTAAAATATATAACTGTGTGCCTTTATGTGGTTGATCGCAAGAATCTTAAACCCCTCCCAGGATAGTAAATTCTTGTTTTTCCAGTTAAGTGTGATGTAGTACTTTATTAACATGAAGATGGATATTAAGATTCTAAGTTGCAACTTTGTCAGACCTGGGGGGGGGGGGGGGGTATATGTAGGAGGGCAAACTTCCAAGAGAGAGTTGATTTTTCGTAGCCTATTTTCTCTAGCTGAACTCTTAAGGCACACCATAGCTTATATGAGCATTTACAGCTCCAGAATATGTGTAGAATATCTCCTATTTGATTTTGGCAGAATTGACAATGAGGAGAAGAGTTAGGATATATTTTGTTGATTATATTTGGGGTAAGATATGCATTATTCATTAACATAAGCTGAATGTATTTAAGTTTTGTAAGAGGAATGAGGTTGGAGTCAGATTTAATGGCATTCGATATCTGCTCTTGTGTGATAAGAGGATTCTGTTTCATCCAGTAGTTAGAGTATATGGGCTCCTTTTGTGTTTTGATGGTCATAATGAATTTATAGGAGCTTGAAATCATTTTCTTTTTGAGTAGGAGTAAGTTCCACAGTACTTTACATGCGGAGATGTCTTTATCTGTTACCGTGAGGGAGTGTAAAATTTTATGGAATAATTCCCTAATTTGCCTTAATATGATAGAATATTTTTTGGAGAGATTCATCTTAACTCTTGTCTCAGAGACAGAAAGATGCATATAGGGGTAGAGGTCCATAATGTTTTTATCCTTCAGAAGGGGGAATTGATCCAAATTTAGCATATCCCCATTCAATTTTAAGTTAGGATTAAGATGGAGGGGTGTAAAGTATTAAAGGCTGGGGTTAATTTTAAGGTATGAAAAAGTTTTTGTAGAGTTACTATTCTGTTTTTTATGCCATTATGTAATTTGATTTTGCTCAGATTATCTTTATTTATGAAGGGGAAAGCAAGAGGTTTAAAGTTTAGCAATTTGACATAGTTATTATACAGTTTGACCCAAGGTGGATGCCAAGTAGTGGGATTTTTAGAGAATGTAGCTATATTAATTATCCTACTGCAATTAATGATTTCATAATACAATTTGAAATCTGGCAAACCTAGGCCGCCTTGATCTCTTGGGTATGAAAGTTTAATGTAACTAATCCTAACGGATTTGGGGGACCACATAAATTTCGACAGAGATGAATAAATAGTTTTGAAAAAATTGTTTTGTAGGATAATATTGGTTGCAGTGAAAATATAAAGAAGTCTAGGTAGTATATTCATTTTGATGATCGCTACCCTAGCGAGGAAGGGTAGTTTCAGATTAGCCCATCTGTTTAAATCATTTTGAATGTTTGACCAAACTCTAGTAATATTGCCCTGGTAGTATGCTTTAGGGTCCTGAAAAAATGAAATTCCTCAATATTTGATGTGTTGTTTAATAGCAATACTTTTAGGGGTTAGTAAGTCGGGGTGTATTGGGTGTAAATATTAATTGGAAAGATTAAAGATTTGCCTCGGTTTAACTTGTAATTTGAAAATTTAGAGAAGGTGTCTATGGAAGTCATTACTTTTTCAAAATCAGAGTTAGGGAAGGAAAAATAAAAGTCATCAGCATAAGTGGATAGAGGTATTGTGGTGTTATATAAGGTAGGAATATGGTGATATGTTCTCTGTTTGATTAGTAAGAATAAAGGTTCAATTAATAGATTAAATAGCAGGGGGGAGAGAGGGCATCCTTGTCTTGCACCATTTTTAATATCAATTCTGGATGATATTTGTTTATTTATCTGAAGAACTGTATATACTTTTGAGTAAAGAGTTTTAATATTGTTAATGTAAAAGTTAGGTATATTGAACCGAGGAAGAATCTCAAACAAAAAGTCGATGCTGATTCGGTCAAAAGCCTTGGATTTAGGGGTTTGTGCAAGGGTATAGAGTGAGATCATAGCATCTAGTGTAATTGCATGGTCAACTGTTTGCCTATGTAAAATAAAACCTGATTGTTCAGGTGATATAATACTGCTGATGACAGTTTTAAGTCTATTAGCTAGAATGTCAAAAAACATTTCTGAATTCCTGGTAGTCCACATTAACCTCTCATCCCTGGCAAATTCACATGTAGTGTAGACTTAGAGTTGGGTCAGGTTTGACTGAAGTTGCCTGTGGGCATTGTCCTATGTTGATTACTATCCTGCAGACTACTGTCTTATAGGAACACAACCAGCCTTCACCTCATAATCTCATCCATCCATTTCCCTGCCATTGCTGTTAGGCTAACATATCCTGACATTCCTCTTCCCCCTTCCCTTGTATAATGGTACTCTGATTGCCTTCCACTCATCAGGGATTTCTGCACTGGTCTATTATACATCTAAAACTTGGAACAACCTCCCAGCTACTATAACCACTAGCAACTCTATGACATAATTTAAAACACTACTAAAATCACATTTAACACACACTTGGCTTTCCCCTTCTAACTATCCTGGAAAACCCTACCTACTCTTAGCACTACTAACCAAATACTGCTATTTAGCCTCACTAACCAAATTCTACTCAGTTTTGTGTCAACTATTGTACCTATACTCAAACATTCCTACATAAAAATAACCCCTACTCTCTTCATCTCTCTGAACCATACAGACTCATGAATGAGTCAAACTTAACCACACCTCTACAAAATAGTATGTTCTAGCATTAAGCCTATGCATTGTGAATGTCTCCAAGTATACTTTTAGTTATTTTAGCCACCAAACTTTTTCCTATATATCTGACCATGTATACATTTTTACCTTTGTTAACAAGCTACTTGCTTTATTGTAAATGACAACTATTATTACTTGTATAAAATGTGCTTTTCTTTATTATCTTTAATTGTATAAACCAATACATGCTTACTGTAATATGTAATTCTTACTACTTATAATTGGAGCTTTTCTCCCTGGGCCTCCGCTGAAAAAGGACCTGTGTCCAGTCGGATGTTCCCGATAAAAAATGTTAAATAAATAAATAAATGTGTAGATGTCCATCAGTGGATTTTCTTGCATGCTGACCAGGTTCCTCAGGACTCTGAAAGATAGTCCACCTGGTCTTTTTGCTTCATACTCACTAAGGGCAGTCAGTCCCTTCTGAGATTCTTCCTTCCATATCCTGGTTCTGTCCATTACCTTCTCCATGCCATCCTCCTTCCTGATTAGCTTGACACCCCTCCCTTGCTTTCCAGTATATTATCAGGGTTCTTTTCCCCCTGACTTGAAATCTGTAATAGGTTGTAGTACATTCTTATGGAATTTGTTGGACTTCTGAAGTGATGTACTGCCTTCTAGCAAGTCGAGATAACAATAAGTGGCTGAAGAAATGGCACAAGGAGATAAATTGGAACACTGGTGAAATGTGTAGGAGAATCTGGAAGTCTATACTAGATTTTTTCTTTTAATTTTAGATTTATTCTCAAGCTGGAGAAAGCTCTGAGTAATAAATCGGTCACTCCAGCATGCCTTATTTGTTGAATGGCTTTAATCTCCATCAACAAACAAGTAAGAAAAACTGGAGGGGACAGATGTATTACTCACCGCATCCTCCATCAGTGGAATAAGTTTCCATTACATGTAAAGCAGAGGGATACCCTCCCTTCCTTCAATGTAAACCTTGATTGGTTAGATGGGCACCTGTAAATTCATACCCAACATGACTTGTTTTGCCCAACTGGACAAACCAGGTACCCCAAGAGGGGTGATATTGGCCAGGTGATTACAGTCCACGAACTGGACCTTGGTTGGGGGCCATAGCATACAGATCATCAAAGGTATGATTTCACATGCTTGATTGGGATTTGGCTTAAGGAACCGCAGTGAAATACTGAGCCATAAGTAAAAGGTTGAACACAAAATCACTAAGTATAACTTACTCTGAGTAACCTTGGAATTAATGTGTAAAGTAAGTGGGGTATGAGGAAACAGACCCACACAAGTGAGTTGTGTGTGTATGTGTGTGTGTGTGTGTGTGTGTGTGTGTGTGTGTGTGTGTGTGTGTGTGTGTGTGTGTGTGTTTAGTTTCACTTTAAGAAGGGAGGTTCTCAGAGAAAAGTGCTTTGTCCACATGTCAGTGACATGAAGAACACAGGAAGCATGAAAGCAGCATGGATGGACTAGCACAGTATTGCAAGCTGTCAGCCTTCCAGCAGTAATCTGGTAGATATCAACGTCTCTGTCTGGAGGAAAAGACTAATGTGATAAAAAATGCTCTTAATAATATGGCTTAACAAAACGTTGAGGAGCAGGAGAAGGAGTGATATACTTTATGTTGTTCTCATAAACAAGTACATATGTAATAAAACACTGGTTAGAGAGACAGTGGGTAAAAGTCATGTGTTCAAACAAGTACATATGTAATAAAACACTGGTTAGAGAGACAGTGGGTAAAAGTCATGTGTTCATACAAGTATATGTGTAATAAAACACTGGTTAGAGAGACAGTGAGTAAAAGTCATATGTTCATACAAGTACATGTGTAATAAAACACTGGTTAGAGAGACAGTGGGTAAAAGTCATGTGTTCATATAAGTACATGTGTAATAAAACACTGGTTAGAGAGACAGTGGGTAGAAGTCATGCGTTCATACAAGTATGTATGTAATAAAATACTGGGTAGAGAGACAGTGGGTAAAAGTCATGTGTTCATACAAGTACATATGTAATAAAACACTGGTTAGAGAGACAGTGGGTAGAAGTCATGTGTTCATATCATTGTAAGGTTTATCATTTCTGAAGTAACAAACAGATGTAAGAAGAGTTGGCTTTTGAGATTTTAGTAAATGAACTTTGATTTGTTGGACAAGTAAACAGTAGTACAGAAAGGTGTGATGGTATGCCATAGGTTGAGGAACTGTAGGGTGCAGTTTTGCTGAGATGTGACTAGAACAGCCAGTCACAAAATGTATCTGAAGGCAGACAAAATATGATAAAAAGAAGAAACTGGCTTGGCTAAAGGAAATGATGCTGGATTCAATGAAAGAAAAGAAAGCAGGCCTGTTAAATGTTAGGGTATGTACTAAAGCCAGGTGGGATAGTTGAAGTTAGGAAAAAGTCATGTTTACTCTTACAGACTGCAAAGATACAGTCAGGCGGGATCTAGCTAGTAGGGCTGCAAAAGATCATTAGAAAGCATAGGAGGGTTCAAACAGAAATGGCTTCTTAAAGTTTGAGAGAATGTGTACAAATAAGTCAAAGACCAGGCAATAGTTCTAAATAGCTATCTCAACTCTATTTTCTTTAAATAAATGAGTATTACAGCTACCCAAATAGGAGAAGTAGATTTAAAAAAAAGCAGCGTCTACCTTGACCTGTACAGAGCACTGAAATGGCCGTGTATACCTGAATATTACATGCAGCTATGAAGAGACCTTACAGATATTGGGCAGGACTGGTGAGATAATCCATTAATGAGGAAAGGCACACCTTGGAAAAATAAGTAGAACAGAAGGACAAAATATAACCTCACAGTTTCCTCAAGGGATTGTTTACATGCTCTGCTCACAGCACTTTCAGATTTATGAGCAGTTAGATGATTTTGCTGTGTGACAATATGGTTTCAGGTGATATTGCTATGAGTATGGAATGCATATGCATGACAAAATCAGAATGACTTGTTTAAAATATGCTGTGCTTTTAAGTAAAAGGCAGACAATCACTCCAAGATTGTTTTAGTTCTGAAACAGTGCCCCACAGAGTATAGTATAGATATGCGATTTAGTTCAGCAAGTCAGAATACAGAGCCTTATTTTACAGCCTGTTTTGTAAATGAGACAATGAGCCAATTAATGTACAGTGCAAAGTAATGTCCTGCAATATTCTGTAAATTCACCTGAGTCTGACAGTTTACAAAAATCTGATACTGTACAGTGAGACCATAAAGTGATTATTAGAGCAGTGCTAATCATATTAGTAATTCTGCTTTAGATACTACTGTGATGACATGCTTTAAACTCTTATAGAGAACAATGTGTCATTATCTCTGACACCATGTCAGACAGTATTTCTACAAATCAGGACGGGTAGCAGTTTTCACACCTTCTTACGGGGAACACATGAACAAAGGCTGGTGTCATTGTGTTACTTCTCAACACATTGATAGTATAGCACTTATAAATAGATTTTTTTTTTTTTGTATTACAATGCATACTTGTCATACAGCTACAAAGAGATACAAGAGAAATTGTCACTTAGCAGAGTATTATCTCTGCAAATTTAGTATCCAGGGATTATGTGAATGAATGAATGAATGAATGAATCATGAAATAAAAACATGAAAGAAAAAAACTATAAGAAAATATATGAATGTATCTTTTTATGTTTCATTGCTTATTCTGAGAAAAATACATGTTATTTTAACATTAGAGGTGCATGTATTTCAAATAAGTTGTCTGTCTTTGTGAGTGTGGAGGAGTCACATATTCTGTTTCCTATACACTGCAACAGTTGACAGAGTAGAATCCCTGAACTCTATAGGAAATTATTTAATAGTGAGACATTTACTGCAGAAGACAAAACTAAGTTAAAATGATTTCTCCTTCCTTCTGAATTATTAAGCACCTCATCATTCTGTCATCTCTTGGCAGGCAGCAAACATCCCTCTGGTACATGAGCTTGGTATTGACGAATTTCACTTTGATGACTTCTCACTTGACGTTGATGCCATGATCACAGCAGCCCTCCGAATGTTCATAGAGATGGGGATGGTTCAGAAGTTTAAGATTGATTATGAGGTAATGACCAAAACATTTATGAGTGCGTGTGAATGTGAGTGTGTGTGTGTGTGTGTGTGTGTGTGTGTGTGTGTGTGTGTGTGTGTGTGTGTGTGTGTGTGTGTGTGTGTGTGTGTGTGTGTTTTGGACATATGACAAGCACATTAATTCTGTTTGTTCTTGCTTTCAGATTTTATGTAGATGGCTGTTGACCGTCAGAAAAAATTATCGGATGGTTCCTTACCACAACTGGCGGCATGCATTTAATGTGGGTCAGATGATGTTTTCCATGTTAACAGTAAGTACCTGTACAACACACTGTCACATTTGTGACTGATATCAACTTTTTTTTTTTTAATCTCAGTAGACATCATTTGCAAATAGATATCTTGTTCTCTGCTGACTAAGTTGTTTATGGCATGAAAATGTCAAGTTAAAAGACAAATGAACAGCAAAAAGGTTGTCAGGATGTCTGGCTAGTAAAAAAAGTCAAACTCCTGTTAAAATTTCAGACAGAATCATTTTAAATGAAGTCCTTGGTTTTGAGGAAAGTTGTATAACAGATAAAAGCCAAGCTTTTTATGCAATTTAGTAATTGAGATTCTGTCATAAAATGTAAATTGAATGAAAATGTGCAAAAAATTACAGCAGAATGAAAAGTGTAGAGTAGTAGAACATCGTTAAGACTCATTAGCATGAAATAACTTAGAGCACTAACAAGACATTACTAAAATTAAGACCTTGTAATGAAGGCCAAACAATGTCTGTATAGTGCATGTACAGGTACTGAAATCAGCCTACATCTATGCCTTTGCAAAAACTTCCCCATTCCATGAATGTTTAACCCTCTATTCATCAGATATTCTGTCTGCTACTGAAGCCTAGCTAAGGTCACAAATCTGGATACAGTATTTTCTGTTCCAACAGAACGCATAAGAGAAAGAAGGATCTGCTGCCACACAAAAATTTGATACTCCATTCACTTTCACTCCATGTATCCATTGACTACATGCTAGGGATTCTGTTTTCTTTTTTTTTCATTCACTTTCACTCCATGTATCCTTTGACTACATGCTAGGGATTCTGTTTTCTTTTTTTTTCATTCACTTTCACTCCATGTATCCATTGACTACATGCTAGGGATTCTGTTTTCCTTTTTTTTCATTCACTTTCACTCCATGTATCCATTGATTACATGCTAGGGTTTCTGTTTTCCTTTTTTTTAATTTCTTTACTGTCATGACACTTAGTTGCCAGACTGAACTCTGCTGCTGACTTTTGCTGGACCTATGTTTTTTAGCTATCTGCCACATATTTTCATGTTGCTTTGTTGAATGGTTTATAGACCTGATAGTTTAGTTATGCATCACTGGTCTGTACCCCTAATGCTTTAAGCACCTTTCATGCGTTGCATATCCTGAGTTTCCGCCGACATTGCTAAAGTAGCCGTAGACCTTGTTTCAGCTCTCATCTGGATTTCTTTGCCAGGGCATTATGTTTTTCTTTTGACTTCAGAGAGAGCTTTCTGAAATTTTATTGTAGATTATGACATTAGCAAAGCTCTGTGATATATTTGTTGCGGGTTCCTTCCTGTATGGATGTCGTGTAGCTTGTACATTCCCAAGAGGAAAACAGAATGGATATTGCTGCAGCTGGTTACCATTCATGTTCATTCCAGGTTTGACTGCTCTATGAATTTCATTCTGTTTTGCCAGGGCATGGTTACTCATTCATCCTGGCTGATCTTCTGTGGTTCACCATCACCATTTTGTGTTCAGTTGTTGGGTGCACATGAGATTTTTGGTAACTTAAATATGACTTTTAGTTCTGGAATGTGTACTTTCCCAGCAGGAAACATTGGCCTGTGATTCAGTTACTCATTAAAAACTGAAGGTTTCAAATAACTGCCAACGATGGGATGAGAACATAATAGACAAGGCACGTGGTAATGTTACTTCAAACTGACCACAGCTTTGCATTGTGTTCAGGTCTCTTACTCTGTTAGCTTCCATCACAACCACTGACCAGCACATGAAATGAAGTAGCCCATCTCTTGTAAATTGCAGCTGTGTCTTCTGTATGATTTTTGTTTTCTCTGCCCAGTACCGAATATTGCTGCTATGTCTCAACGGCAATCCACATTTAAAGTATAAAAATGGCCATTTCCTCAGCTTAATTATTACCAATATAAGGCCACAGTGTAGGCACATGCATCCTGCTGTTGTTTACACTTAATAATCATAAAAGGTTGCTATTTGATAATGCATTTATTTTTTCTATTTAGTAGTGAAGGAGAGTATACAGAGAAAGAGGTTGGAGAAGAAGAAGTGGAATTCTCAGAGAGATGAAGAAAGTAGACAGGAGTATAAGGAGATGAGGTGCATGGCAAAGAGAGAGCTGTCGAAGGCTAAGGATAAGGCATATGGAGAGTTGTATGAAAGGCTGGACACTAAGGATGGAGAAAAGGACTTGTACTGATTGGCTAGACAGAGAGACCGAGCTAGGAAAGATGTGCAGCAGGTAAAGGTGATAAAGGAAAATGAGGGAAACATACTCACAAATGAGGAGAGTGTGTTGAGCAGATGGAAAGAGTACTTTGAGGGGTTGATGAATGAAGAGAATGAGAGGGAGAGAAGGGTGGATGATGTGCAGATAGAGAATCATGAAGTGCAGTGGATTAGCAAGGAGGAAGTAAGGATAGCTATGAAGAGGATGAAGAACGGAAAGGGTGTTGGTCCAGTTGATATACCTGTGGAAGCATAGAAGTGTTTAGGTGAAATGCCAATGGAGTTTTTAACCAGGTTGTTTAATGAAATCTTGGAAAGTAAGAGGATGCCTGAGGAGTGGAGAAAACGTGTTTTGGTACCGATATTAAAGAATAAGGGTGATGTGCAGAGCTGTAGTAGCTAAAGAGGGATAAAATTGATCAGTCACAGCATGAAGTTACGGGAAAGAGTAGTGGAAGCTAGATTAAGAAGGGAGGTGATTATTAGTGATCAGTAGTATGGATTCATGTCAGGAAAGAGCACCACAGATGCAACGTTTGCTCTGAAAGTGTTGATGGAGAAGTACAGAGTAGGTCAGAAGGAGTTGCATTGTGTCTTTGTGGACTTAGAGAAAGCATATGACAGGGTGCCCAGAGAGGACTTGTGGTACTGTATGAGGAAGTCTGGAATGGCAGAGAAGTATGTAAGAGTGGTTCAGGATATGTACGAGGGTTGTGTGACAGTGGTGAGATCTGTGATGGGCGTAACTGATGCATTTATGGTGGAGGTGGGATTACATCAAGGATCAGCTCTGAGCCCTTTCTTATTTGCAGTGGTGATGGAGAGATTGATAGACGAGATCAGACAGGAGTCCCCGTGGACTATGATGTTTGCAGATGACATTGTTATGATCTGTAGTGAGAGTAGGGAACTGGTTGAGGAGACCCTGGAGAGTTGGAGTAAAGGGAACTACGTTGACAGTTCAGGTTGAATGCCGCTGCCACCCCCCCCCCCTCGGTTTGAACGAAGGAGTGTCAATAGCTAGTGTTTTAAAACTTAAGTCATATTTAGTTTAACCAGTACAACATCATTTTAAGGGTGAATTTATACACTCAATATATTTTTACACTTTTATTTTTATAATCAAGTATTTTGCAGTTTGTTTGCTCTTTGTAAAAAAAGATTTTACTTTGATTGATACATTTTTTGCTTTATAGAGTGTTTTAAAATTTGTAGCCTGTGGCTTTTAAATAATGTGAACGTGTTGTGTAATGGATCATGTGATCAGTGGGAGGGCTATATAAGGATGGTGTTATTTTTATTGAATTGATTCTGATGAAGTAACCTAGTTTACGAAAGTGCTCAATCTGTGTAGGTGATTAAAGTTATTGAATTCATTTTTGCCTACATTACTGCTTCTGGGACTGACTTGCTGTTTGTGGATTTCATTTTGTAATGTTTTGTTTCTTTTGGTTATTTAGAGGAGGAAATATGATCTAGAGACGAGTGGAATGAAGGTCAGCAGGACTAAGACAGAATATATGTGTGTTAATGAGAGGGAGGATAGAGGAATGGTGAGGATACAGGGAGTAGAGTTGGTGAAGGTGGATGAGTTTAAATACTTGGGATCAACAGTTCAAAGTAATGGCGAGTGTGGAAGAGAGGTGTAGAAGAGAGTACAGGCAGGGTGGAGTGGGTGGAGAAGAGTGTCAGGAGTGATTTGTGACAGACGAGTACCAGCAAGAGTGAAAGAGAAGGTCTACATGAGGGTAGTGAGACCATCTATGTTATATAGGTTGGAGACAGTGGCATTGACAAAAAGGCAGGAGTCAGAGTTGGATGTGTCAGAGTTAAAGATGTTAATATTTGCACTGGGTGTGACGAGGTTGGACAGGATAAGGAATAAGTATATTAGAGGGTCAGCCCAGGTTGGACGGTTTGGAGACAAAGCCAGAGAGGTGAGATTGCATTGGTTTGGACATGTGCTGAGGAGGGATGCTGGGTATATTGGGAAAAGAATGCTAACGATGAAGTTGCCAGGTAAGTGGAAGGCCTAAGATAAGGTTTATGGATGTGGTGAGAGAGGATATGCAGGTGCTTGGTGTGACAGAGCAAGATGCAAAGGACAGGAAGAAATGGAAACAGATGATCCACTGTGGTGACCCCTAATGAGAACAGCCAAAAAAAGAAGACGTGAAGTACAAAAATCTGTGAATCAGTTTTCATTGTCATAACTATGAACAGCATAGGGTGTCCAATGCTGCAGTGTCGGGAGTTCATGGCTGGGTGCCAACATTAGCCTGTGAAGTTTTGTCAGTTGCAAAGCTGGGTATTTATTTATTTATTTTTATTAAAAAATAAATGTATCATTGTCTCATATACGTACTTCCAAGAATCATCTGATAAACCTCACTGATAGACTTGAAACATTCATTGTCCAGATTATGATTGTGAATGGACTTTAGGCTTTGTCCTTCCTTATAATCGACCTCAGCCAGATGCAGCTTCCTGTAATACATATCTGCAAGATTTATGGCTCAGTGTATTTCCATGTGTATTTCTATAAATAAACTTATCAGGACCTTGTCTGACAATTTCTAGTCTCCATTTGTAACATGCAGTCTTGCCTCACAAATATCACAAATTGTGCTTCTTTCCTTAATTCTATTCAAACACTTGCAAAATCAGAAGTTTTCCATGATGATAATCCCCTAGACTGCAGGAGTCCTGACATTACCCTACAGTGGACATGGGAATACAGCAGAGCAGCAGTCGCTGCATCATTCCAGCAAAATGTTTGGCCGTGGGCAGGTGATGAATGAAATAAATGCTAGACAGGTTGACTCCATAGATGTTGCATTTGCTGATAAATGGACATAGTCTGGAACAACTAATACTGAAGGAAAAGAAATATTTATGATTAAAATGCTTATCAGAAAAGTGTTTGCAGGTGTCCAAATAAAATCACATACTGAGCGCTGAAGACATGGTAGAAAATATTACTCCAAACAGGTCAAAGATCAGCATGATATCTAGGTCACAGAATACTGTCAGGTTCAATCACAGCCACTGCCTAACTCCTAAGTTTAAGGAAACCATACCCTATAAACTGCATCAGTGTGTTTTGCTGGACTTTTGATGTTTGCTTACTGTCAGTGTATATACTATAGCTACCAGCGCCAACTAAGACACACATATGAAGTATAAAAATATATAGATCCTCAACTTCACTATTTTCCCATCTGCTGAACCCTTCCCTGAACCTGATTCCAGTTCAGCTCATCCCTTCCTCTGTATAATTTGTGAGAGTCAAGTGGCAAGAGCAAGTCAGTTTACTGGTCTTGCTGGGTGTCCTACCTCTACCTCACTAGAGCACCTCACTACACAGTGGTGACTCTTCTGAGCTTCACCATGTGCTGTCTTCTAAGGAGAAGCAAATCTCTGCATGCTAAATTCCTCTCAGCTTACTGTGTGAATAAGACTGAACAGTGCAGGCTCATTAGGCTAGAGCTCCATGGGATGGAACATTTAGAGTTCCAGCTACATGTCACCTATGTGGCAAGCCAGAGCCACCACTCTTTCCCATGTAATGGGCAGCAGTGGCAATAGCCATTCACTACCATCCTTCCCCACCAGCTCTCACAGGTTTCCCAGCCACTACTCAAATTTGGGTCATTTGGGTGGTTTGCTACTATGTGGGCTTTATCCCTCTATGCCACTGGTCCTCAGATACACTATTCTTCCTCTCATTCTACAGTGTAAAGATGGTCCAACCTGCTAGTATTAGTACCCTCAATCAAGAACTCTGATAATTTGATTAAGCAGTTTCTGTTAGTGTCTAGTGAAATACTCAAAGTGGTATATCACTTTCATCCTAATCACCATTAGTAGAACAGGGTACCCAATGCTCCAGTGTCACCATTCCAGAATGGCAGAGAGTAGCTTTTGCCCAAATTAGGTCGACATAGACAATGTCTTATACATAGTCAGAGAATGTCCCTTTAGTTTAGAAGAAAATGATCTAAGGGAAGAGTTGCATGATTTAATAGAGATGGACAGACATATTAGGATCAATAAAAGAAATAGACTACAGAAAGTCAATACGATCCAAAATGTTAGAAGTTTGATAAAACAAATGAATACAGAAATCAGGATGTTCATTGACACTCAAGTGATGTAACAGGTGTAAATAGGATATATTACTGGCCAGCTAAATTCATAACAGATAAAGTTGTACCACAAAAAGACAGGTCAGTAAGAGAAATGAAGGGGATAAATCAAATGCCATCATGGAAATATTGAGTAGAGATAACTATAAAGCAATTAAGGCAAGAAGTGTTACTGCTGGAAGAATACAGAAGAGGGATCAGATCAACAAAAATACTCAGGAAGGTAGACATGATAAAATCAAAGCCCAGTATCAGAACAGATCAGGACCTATCATATACTAGTGGAAATAAACAAAAGATATCAGCACAAGCAGAAAAAAACTTAGAAGATATGCAGATAAATATAAAGGAAAAGTACAAAATAAGGAATTTATTGATGACCCAAAAAAGTTTTATAAAGAATTGGGAAACAAGGCAAAAGGAACTGAAACACCACCAAAAAAGAAGAAATTTGCACTTTTTGGAGAAATATCTATAAAGATCCTGTGGAATATAATAAAGATGCTGAATGGATAGAAAAGGTAAAAGAAAGACTAAGACATTTAAATGTACAGGATATGAAATGGGATGACTTAACAGCCAGAGAAATTGAAACAAAATTAAGAAAAGCTCCTAACTGGAAAACCTCAGGCCCACATACAATACTTAACGTCTAGCTAAAAGTATTAACATCTTTACATGAAGATTTAGCAATGAGCAAAAACTATCTATATGTGTACCCCAAACAGATACCAACCCAGTTAACAACAGGGAAAAAAAAAAACAATACTTCTTCTTAAGAGTGAACCTGCAAGCTATTCTGAAAACTATAGACCAACAACTTGCCTTCTGATGATGTATAAACTATACACTGGAATTGATGACGATAGAGTTTATTGTTATTCAGAAGAAAACTCAGCCATGGCAATAGAACAAAAGGGTAACAAATGAAAAACATATGGAACAAAGGATCATTTGTTGTTAAATAAAGTCATAATGGAGAACTGTAAAAAAGGGGAAGAATCTAATTAAGGTATGGATAGACTACAAAAAAGCATTTGACAGCATCCCAAATTCAAATGTATAAAATGTACCATACGCCATTCAATTACATTACAGCAACCATGAAACAGTGGCAAACCACTTTGCAGTTAAACCATGATAAAGTATAAATTATTATCCCGGGGATAAAATTTAAAAGGGGGATATTCCAGGGTGACTCTTTGTTACCACTGCTCTTTTGTCTTGTCCTTAACCCATTAAACTGGCTACTTAACAGATTAGGTCACGGCTACAGTTTGGCTCCCAGAAAACAACAAAGTATAAAGACTTCTCATTTTCTTTTTGTGGATGATTTAAAACTGCATCGTTCATCAGATGAGGAACTGAAAGCTTAACTGCAAGTGATCAATTTTTTTCAGATGGTATAAGAATGTCATTTGGCCTTGATAAATGTGCAAAAGCAACCTTTAAAGAGGGAAAGCTGCAGCACCAAGAAAACTTCAGCCCGGAACATAAAAGAACTCGAGCAAGAGGGAGTGTATAAATATTTGGGAATTGATGAAGAATCAACAATAAAACATGAACAAATGTGAATAAAACTTAGGAATATTTTAGAAGACTAAAATTAAAATCAGCAACAGCTCTGACAACAAAGAACAAAGTCCAATCTGTAAGTCAATTTGCTCTTCCTGTTCTAACTTACAGTTTTGGAGTGACTGACTGCCAGTAAAAGGTATTGGGCCAGAAGGACAGGAAAACAAGAAAATGCTTTATGCTTATCAAATGATTTATAAAAAATCAGTATCTACCAAGACTATATATTCCCCATTCTCAAGGAGGTATGGGCCTCTTTGAAATTAATTACTTGTCTACAATCATAGAGCTGCATACATATCTGCTGACCTTACAAGACCCAAAAATAGTGAAAGTTTTAAAACATGAGGAGAATAAGTCTAAGATGACTTCCCTGCTTAGTTTAGGAGAAGCATATTGGCGTCAAGCAGGAATGGAAATAGAAGTAGATAAAAATCAGGCAACATATGAATGTGCTAAAAAAACAAAAGAAAGAAAACAAGATGAAGGATCAGATGAGAAGGCAAGAAATGTGGAAAATGCATAAATATAGTTGCAAGTTCAGAAAACTCTTGGTAACCGATGAAACGGATAAGCGGCAACAATTAAAAAAAAAACAAAGTCATACACAAAGAATTTATTGAAAGATAAGCACTTTCATCCTTTGTTAGTGCAAGGACTTCATTAGTTGCAAGTGACAGAAAAACAGCCTTATAAATCATACCAAGATCCCAAAACTCAGTTTCCATCCAATCTTTATCTGATTCAATTAATCCAATATAAAGAAAATCTATTGAAAGCAATTAACATAATAAAAATGTTAAAAACATTTACTGGCAAATCAAGTTTAATGCAACATCAGTTTCAGGATTTAATGATAAAACTTCCCTGAATGGGGTATTACAATTGAAATCTATGGATATTTAAGGTACTTTTTTATTGATAGTTTGACACAGGAGTGTTGTTCAGTCTAAACTTTTAATATGTTTTTTTCCTGTATACAAGTTTAATACTTTCTTATTTCTTTGAATATTTATTTTACTAATATATATTTACTACAGGAGTTTTATGTGTTAATGTGAATGTGAGGGTAATTTAAGTGTTTTTTTATAATAATTATGTTAATTGCTTTCAATATATTTTAATTATATTGGATTAACTGAATCAGGATAATGACTGGATGGAAGTAGAGTTTTGGGATCTTGGTATGATTTATAAGGCTACATTTTTCTGTCACTTGATATCTAAAGAAGTCCTTGCACTAACAGAGGATGAAAGCACTTATCATTAAATAAATTCCTTGTGTGTGAACTTGTTTTTGTTACTGAAAACTCTTGGCACTACCTCATGTTGATCAGGATCTAATGCAGGAATGGTTAAGGAGAGGAGAATTTAAACAAAAAGACAAATGGTTAATATTGGTGACCCAAGATAGTGGACTACGTAAACTTTGTTTTACAAAGTCCATTGAATATGTGGGAGAAACAGACAAATGCAGGTTTTGTAAAACAGAATTGGAAACAGTCACATATCTTGTTATTGGTTGTGATATACTAATGGCAGAAGGACTGTATACTGAAAGATATAATAATGTGGCAAGACTAAGAAGTAGTAGATGTAGGGTAACTTCACCAACAAGACGGAGCCTTAGTTTGTATAAAAATGCTTTATATAAATCCCAACACATGTAGCAGCCACAGAGAAGTAGCTAAATCACATACAGGATACACAGGATACACATAAAAATGAAAAATCTCAAAAATCCGGCAATAAGTAATGTAGACACATAAAAACAAGAAGTTAAGCGCTTTCATCAGGTGTTTGACTTCTTCAGAACATAAAATTGCTGGCTTAGCAGGTTTAAATACTGTGTCAATCCAATCAGCTGGCTGGTAGACTCCACATCACTTCCTCCCAATTAACCAAAATGTAATAATAAAGACGTTCCCATAACTAATGAATACATATGTATATACATATGAAATAATAACATCATGTTGTAAAATTTTACATATAACTAGTAAAACAATATGCTATATAGTATAATGAATATTAAACCATTAAATATCTGTCATAACATGAACATATGTTTTAGTCTCAAAAGCGAAGCTAATGAGATTCTGTCATTGAGGCCTGGGGGATGATATGCGTTCAATCTAATTTGCCATTTTAATTCAATAAATTCTAAATAATCATCTACAGGTCCTCCCCGAGGTCCCAAGTCAACTTGCTCTTGTATGAAAAAACTAAAGGCATGATTTGGCTGATTGCTAATATGCTTGTATAGTGCGTTGTTCATATTCATCTGCTTAATGTCATACAAATGTTGGTAAATTCTAAGCCTAAGTGTATTTTTTGTTTTGCCCACATAGTAGTTTTTGCATGTTTTACAAACCGCAATGTAGACAACCGCCTTACTATAACAATAAAGTCTCTTGTTGTTAGTTATATATCCAAAATTTTTAAGCTTTAACTTATCAGTGTCCATAATATATGGACATTGGGAACATCTACCACATTTAAAGGTACCCTCCATAGTTGAGTAATACTGACTTTTCTCAAGAAGTCCTTTAAGTGAGATGCCCTTCCTGTATACTATTGTAGGCTTATTGCCTACTCTTTCCTGTACATCCGTATCAATATTAAAGATTTTCCAATATTTATATATCACGTACCTAATTTCATTAAAATTAGATGTGTAAGTAAGTGTAAGTGCACGTGAAAAAGCTGTGTTTTGTTGCTTCACATTCTCCTGGTTTTCACAATTACCCTGTCCCAATAATGCAGTAAAGTGTCCACTAGTCCTATTATTTTTGACCTCATGAATAATATCCATAACAAAGGACTCAGGGTAACCTCTTCTTAGGAACATGTTCAGCATTACATCACACTCATTAGAAAATTCCTCAATATCAGATACTATTCTGGCCAGTCTAACATACTGGCTTTTACAAGGGCCTTCTTTTGATGCAATGGGTGCGCACTGGTAAAATGTAGTAAAGTATTTAAATAAGTTGGTTTTCTGTATAATTGGGATGTAAAACAATTGTTGACATAGTTCTTCCTGATAGTTACATCTAAGTAATTGACATAATCTAACTCTTTTTTCATAGTAAATCTCAGAAAACTAGTAGTACCATTAATGTAGGAGAAAAACCTATTCAGGTCATGTTCCGAACCATTCCAAAACAGGACAATATCATCAAGGTATTGCCCATACAATATCCATGAAGCCCTGTATTCAGAATTTAGTACAGATAGGTCTTCCCATTGTGCTAAAACCACATTTGCAAAAATTGGAGCGCAGCATGCACCCATAGCAACCCCTTGTCTTTGTCTAAACAAATGGCCCTCAAATGTAAGGAAATTATTTTCCAATATAATTTCCATGCAGGTCCGAATGGTAAGAATAGTCTCATGGTTAAAGGTAGTGTTGCTACACAGATAATCATAAAACCATTCCAGGCCTAATTCATGTGGAATGACTGAGAAAAGATCACAAACATCGATGGTGACCAAGATAAGGTTCCTATCATATATATCTTGGTCAACTTTCCTAAGGAAGTCCCATGAGTCCCTTATTGTAGTTGTACAACCATTAAGGGCATTTTTCACTTTACTGTCTACATATTTAGCTATGCTGAAGGTTTTTGACGCCTTGGCATCTACTATAGGCCATAGGGGCGGGTTAGATATGGATTTGTGAATTTTTGGCACACCAAATATAGTTGGTATTCTAGGATGTTCAGTGATTAAATAGTTATAGATATCTAAAGTAATTTGGCCATTCAAGAGTAGTTGTTCCAGTTCTAAGTCTATATTGTGGTATGCTAAATTTAATTCATTACGTGAATGTGGCAAGACTGTTGCACTGAGGACTGTGCAAGCATTATAATATTGAAGTAGCTGAAAAACATTGGAAACATGAGCCACAGAGCATTGTAGAAAGTGATTAAGTTTATATTACATGGGATCATCCATTGCCAACAGTTCAAAAAATAGATGCAAGAAAACCAGATATAGTAGTCCATGAAAAGAAGATAATAGGAGCATTGATCATTGAAATTGCTACACCCAGTGACTACAGTGTTTTACATACACATATTCACAAATTCATAAAATACTATGATTTGCAGGCAGAAACAAGGGCAATGTGGAGAAAGGATGCACAGACATTTCCGATAGTAGCAGGAGCAATGGGTCTTATAAAAAAGAATTTACAATCATACTTAGATATGATATCGATGCATATAACTCCATATGAATTGCAGAAGGAGTCAATTCTGCTTACATTGCAGGTGCTGCAAAGAGCACTTCTGGCTAACATCAAATACTGAAACAATAGCAGTTTTATAAACTTTAATCCTACCATGACTTATGAATGGGGTCTATTCCCATCATAGTATTAGAAACCCAAAAGACTTTGAGAAATTAAAAAGAGTAGTCAACAGCAGGCTCAAACAGTGAACACAATCGTCCAGCAATATGATTCCTGCCTCTTCCATGGCTGTGTATTGATGAAAGCAAATTTCTCAAGGAGATAGTGTACATAAAGTTAGCCAATAGATGGGGCAGAACCAAGCCAAACAGCTTAGTCTGAAGAAAACAAATAAGATGAGGTTGCATAAGTGTTTCATTCTTGCTGAATATATGGGGTTTGGTATATGAACATGCAATAAGAAGTTAAAGAGTTTGACTCCACAGATATTCCACCACTGAAAAAAAGCACAAACCAGTTAGCAGCAGTTAAAGTTGAAAACTAATTTCATAAATGCCCCAATAATCCCATAGATTGTGGTGCCTGCAGCAAAGTAAGCAAGACACTATTAATGCATTTTTATAATTAAATCCCACATAAGATTGCAAGGATTGACTGATGCACTTCACACATGGTCTTAGTATGCTGCAATTCAGATAATGACTATGTATTACAGACACTGTCTGTCCTTCTCATAAACATCAGCCTGAAGCAATGCAACATGTCTTTCAGTCATACTTGAGGATCATATCGTAACAGTTTTATGGTGGATGATTTCAGCTATCCATCAGTTACCTAAACCATTTATACCACAAATGTTGGGTACATACAAAGATTTCTGGACTTGGTAAATACTAACTTCCTTCTACAAATGATTAACCAGCCCATCTGGGATCAAAATCTTGACCTTATCCTCACAACCAGTGCACCTACTTGCATTACTCCCATAGTATCCCCATCCACACTTCTCAACTGTCCAGATTTTTGCAGAATGTCCAGAATTTTGTCTTATATTTTTGGTGTGTTCCTCATAAAGTTTGTGGTTTTCTGGCAAATCAGTGACAATTGAATTCATAGGTAAATATGTGTTTACCATTTATAACACAAATGTTGGGTACATACAAAGATTTCTGGACTTGTTAAATACTAACTTCCTTCTACAAATGATTAACCAGCCCATCTGGGATCAAAATCTTGACCTTATCCTCACAACCAGTGCACCTACTTGCATTACTCCCATAGTATCCCCATCCACACCTCTCAACTGTCCAGATTTATGCAGAATGTCCAGAATTTTGTCTCATATTTTTGGTGTGTTCCTCATAAAATTTGTGGTTTTCTGTCAAATCAGTGACAAGTGAATTCATAGGTAAATATGTGTTTACTAGGCTAACAACCACAAGGGCTTTTTTAAGCCTGGCCATGCATCCCAAATCTCTGACAAGTTCTGATACTCTTGATAAGTGTAAGCATGGGCCTGGGAGATGAACAATTTACAGGTTACCTGTTTGCATCAGAGACATAGGTGCCAAACCAGGGATGAATTTCTGGTTTCCCACCCAATTGTCCAAGTTCCACTTGAATTGGATTAAGGAAGAACTCTGCTTCACATGGATGGGGATGCACATGTTTGGGGAGGCTGTTCCATAGATGGGGTAGTCTCTGGGATACATACCTATCTCTCCAGCAGGTCCTATTTATATCACAGGCAAGGTTGAAGTCTTTTGAACGGGTAATTCTGGTACTGTTTGTTTTGTGGATATGCAAGAGGTCCATCAGAGTGGGGTCTGACAATGCTCTGTATGCCAAACATAGATCTCCCCTCAAAAGCCTGTAGGAGACAGAATACAGAGATAGGGCCTTGAGGCAGTCTGCATAGGACATATTACTTATGCCCTGTATTCTTTTAGTGAGGAACCTCTGTGGACATTCCAATTGTTGGATATGCCTGGTTAGGTTCATACCAAAGGAGGCATTGTACTCAATGATAGGTCTGATGAATGCTGAATGCAGTGAAATAATGACTTCATTGGACTTAGATGCCATATCTTTGTTTATATGTTGAGCAACATCCTCACCACTGTAGACACATGATGATCAAAGGCTAGATTACTATCTGTGTGTGTCACTAAGTCCCTGACTACTGGGTCAACTCTAAGAAGTATGTTGTCAATGAGATAGTTACCAGGGATGGATGACTTCCCAAAGGATACTATTATGCATTTCTTGGCATTTAATTTTAGTCCATGACTCTAACACCAGTTGTTTGTCTGTGTCAGCCCCTCCTGGAGAACATTTGTGTCAGTGTAAGATTCAATGACAGCTCCTAATTTGCAATCATTTGCAAATTTAGTCAGCCAGAGACCACTGACATTGGCCTTGACTTCTGAGAAGTAAATGCCAAAAAGGAGCAGTCCAAGGACTGATCCCTGAGGCACTCCACTTGTGACTGGCCTCTTTGTAGAGATGGACTCCCCAATTCTAACTTCCTGGGTCCTGTCTGTGAGCCAGTTGGCTATCCACTGGGTGACATATGGATTGGTACCTAACATCCTGAGTTTGTCAACAATGCCTGAGTGGTGTATTATGTCAAATACCTTGTCCAGGTCAAGGTAGGCAGTGTGAACGATTTTGTCTTCATCCATTGCTTTGGTGACCTTCTCAAAGAAGTCAACCAGGTTGAGTAGGCATGATCTGCTCTTGACGAAACCAAACTGGGTTGGGTCCAGTGTCTCGAGGTTTACTATATCTCTATTGATCATCTCTATGATAATCTTTCCATGGCTTTACATATAAGACTAGTGAGACTTATGGGCCTGTAATTTCCAGGGTCTGCAGATGGCCCACCTTTGTGCAGAGGGATGACTTTTGCCTTTCTCCATTCATGAGGCATGAAGCCTGTTTGGAGGCTACAGTTAAATATTAATTCCAGAGGCCCTGATACGTCATGTTTCATGCTATTTAGAACACATCCTGGGATATTGTCTGGGCCCATTGCTGCAGTGTTTTTGGTCTTACAGAGGCATTAAGGACCTGTTCCCTAATGATAGTAGGGGGAGTTATATTTGATGATATTTCCTGAAGGAAGGTTGAGGGGGAGAGAGGAGTAAAGTTGGAACTGAATTTATCAGTCAAGAGGTTTGCTATATCTTCTGGCTCAGTACAGGTAGCTCCATTTACAATGAGCTCTGCACACAATTGTGTATTGCCTTTGAGGTTGCGGACATAGCTAAAGAGTGCTTAGTGGAGGTCAAACGTGCCTCATATTTGGCTTTGGTAGACGTTATTTGCCCTCTGAGTTGTTTGCTTAGTTTGATGAGAGTGCTTTTATCCTTCTGAGTGCTGCACCTTCTAATTTTTGCCATGATTTTCTTCCTCCTGTTATACATCCGATTGATTTTGTGATTCCACTAGGGTGGCTTGTTTTTTCTGAATTTTGTAACTAATGGCAGACTTTTTAGTTTCAGACTTCAAATCCTTTAGAAAATGCTTGGAACAGAAATCCATTTATTCTAGCAACTTTCTACATTTATAATAGTAATATTTAAAAATTGTCCCCCATTATTTTGGCTTTATCCAGATTTCTTGTGATAAGAGGATGAGAGGTCTGTCCCATCTCTGGACAAATTTGGTCACAGATCAGTAATCTTTTCCTTTAGTGCATCTGTATTTATGGACTTAAAAAACAAAGCTTGTAAACTGCATGGTGAGCTGTCACAGTTCATCAGCAATACTTCTAAACCCATGTGGCCTCAGCTGTCACTTACACCAGTGAATTTTAACAAATTGCATAAAACAAGCAGTCCCAATCAGTACTAAATATATTTGGAAACATAAAACTAAATATCTTGGTGAAATTCCAACATTAATAAGCTCTAAAATGAAATAAAATAATCTATAATTAACGCATATAATAAATCAAAATCTTCCCTCATTAAACATTAAAGGTTTGATCAAAATGTTCAACATAAGTCTGAAAGTTACCATAAGGAAGATCATAGAAAAACACAAATTAAAATTATCATCTGAAGCAAAGCATAAAAATATATTCTTCTTTAACTGTGTCAAACAATTAAGAAATAACATACAGATAAGAAAGCAACACAGGAGGGTGTGTGGCCAAGATGGTGTGCAGTTAACCACAGTTTTTAGCTCTGCTTTATTTTAATATCTGACAGGATTTTACTAAAAAAATTCAAGTAGAACATTTGAAAACTGGATGGATTTATAGTTGAATATCTGCTGAAAGATGTATTACAAAAACAGTAACAACATTTGAAATTCTTTTAATTGTTTTTTTCCTATCAAGAAAACTAGAAAGAACTAATAGTCTCAGAATGAGCCACTCTAAGCCCAATGTACAGGACAGCACTATGAAAAAAGACATACAGGCTACAATAAGTAAAATCAATTAGTTATCTGTAAAAATATATAAATTAGAAAGCAAAATGAACAATTTCAAAGAGGAATGTAAAAACCAACTTGAAGTACTGAGTGAATCTCTTAAACAGCAATCCTCACAAATCTTGAGCATAGAAGAGGCAACATTAGATTTTGATTGAAGATTACTTGAAAATGAGAATAACACAGATTTTTTCTGAACAAAACAACTTATTATGGAAAAAAATAGAAGACATAAAGAACAGATCTAGAAGGAATAACATCATGATTTATGGGATTCCTGAAAAATAGGAGAAGAGACACTATGATTCAATTCCTTAACACCTGGCTCCCGAAAAAGGTTGAACCTGCCTAAAGCTTTTTCCTTTGACATCAAAAGGGCACATAGATCACTATCCATCTTATCTTTAAAAAAACACCTTCACCGAGGTCAGTGATTGTAAGGTGTTTCTCCTGTTGCGATAAGAATTTAGTCTCAAAATCTGTATGGACTAATTATCTAGTTAAAATTAAAGAAAATACTATAAGATTTGGCAATTTCTGTTCAACAGTAGTGATGCCAAAGAGAAAGGCATGTTTGCCACTTGTTAAAAGTTTAAAGAAAAACAATATTAAAGCACAAATCTGGTTTCCAGCAAAACTAATGATTCACCTTCCAGAAAGAAAGAAGATTTTTAACACCTTGGAAGATGTAATGGACTTTATACAGAAAAATAAAATTCTAGAAAAAAAACAGAAGAAATGGACTGGAATCTATCAACTCATTTGAATATTAATGCAACAAGAGACGGTTGGTTAATAAAAGACAAAAACAGTAAAAAACTGAAAAACAAATGAAAATCAATGTATTTCGTGGTTATGAATTCTTATGAATTTAAAGAAGTCCTTGAATACTTATGAAGAGGTGCAGAATATTACCTTTTACAAGGTAAATCATTTATTTATTTATTTCCTTATTTCAAATGGTTACTAGCTCCCTTTTTAAAATGTTAGAGTTTGATTCTTTTAGCTATATATGAAATTAAAGCCACTTGTTTTCATTTAGAGTTTAAAATGTTAAACTATTAATTTTATTAAAAGTTAACCATGTGGCGCACTTTCTGATATCTTAGCATAGTTGAGTAATGTACTATTAAATATAATACAGGATGCAGCAAATGACATTAAAGAGGCATGTTAAGTTACATTCTGGGTTCTTAAAATGGTCCTGTAGTGTGCCACTGATAGAATACTTGACATGCAATAGCACCCAGGAAAGATATACTATATTATAAAGAAAGTATAACAAATATAGCTTTTTATATATATAAAAGTTATGATTGGAATGATATCAAATAATTAGAGCAACATTCACACTTTTACAAGTTAACCTTGTATCACACATAGCTGTCATTCTTTTAATGCAAGTTTATATGTTATGTCTCCTTTAAAAAAATGACAGTCTGCTTTATATTAAACATCTCATACAAATAATGCTTACTGAATCATTAAATGTTCTTTCTTTAAATACAATAGTTGTTTAGTGGTTAAAATACTTTGAAATATTTTGTTGGTTTTTTAATGGTTTGGAAGGGTTTGAAGGATTGATGTGTAATGTAGAGGTGGCTTGTCTTCATTTGCAAGTGTTTTTTATGTGTGTTGTAACTGATGGACTATTCATTTTCAAGCCCTTATCATGAAAATCAGCTTGAAACAATTTAGTCATGAGTACTTTTGTGATGCTGCAGGAGTTCTAAAAATTCTAAGAACTATCCAGTTTACTTCTCCCTGTCTAAAGGTAAAAAATCATAATATTTTGAATCATATGCTATGATATCAAGGAATACAAGTTAGATAATAAGAAAAGAGAGTGAATTGCATTCTACACCACTGTCGGTTATTACATAGTTCTGAATGCTTGCTACTGATAGTATACTTAACATGTATAGCACCCAGGAAAGTTATACTCTTCTGTAAACAATGTGTAAAAAATATAGTTTCTTACATATATAAAAGTAATTATTGGAATGTTATCAAATAATTAGAGTAACATTCACACTTTTACAAGTTAAACCTGTTATCACACATAACTGTCATTCTTTTAATGCAAGTTTTTATGGTGTGTCTCATTTAAAAATGATAGTCTGTTTTATATTAAACATTTCATACAAATACTGCTTATTAAATCATTAAGTATTTGTTTGAATACCATAGCTTTTTAGTGGTTAAAATACTTTGAAATGGTTTTTAGTTTTTTGTTTTTTTGTTTTTCTAGTGGTTAGGAAGGGTTTGAGGGATCAGTGTATAATGTAGAGGTGGCTTAGATTCACTCGTGAACATTTTTGTGTGAATTGTAACTGATCAACTGTTCATTTGCAAGCCCTTGTCACGAGGACGAACTTGAAGCAGCTTAATTAGTCTTGAATTTTTTTTGTAATGCTGCGGGAGTTCTCAAAATTCTAATAACTGCCCAGGTTACTTCTTCCTGTCTGAATGTAAATAATTATATTATTTTGAATATGCAAAGATGTGAATGAATGCAAGTTAGGTAATAATCAAAAGACAGTGAACTGCATGCTAAACCAGTGTCAGTTATTAAATAGCTCTGAATGCTTGCAGTATACCAAAAGGATAGTTTATATACTAGCCTACAAGAAAAAACTTCTGATAAATAAAAAAATCAGAATTACATTTCTCTGTTATTGTCTCTTTTTAATGATAACAAAACTTAATAACTCAGAACAATGTATTATGGAAAATTTGAATATTAAAAGGGAAGATTTTTCAGATATTTGTTCAGATACTAATAGATATAACATTTAAGGAAAAAATAGGGCTGATACTAATAGTAGTACTAGATTAAAGAGTATTAAATATATAATGGTAAATATAAATGTGCTATTTATGATAGTGTACACTAGGATTATAGCTAAAATATAAAACCTAGGAATATAGTAATAGTAATAGACATAGTATACAAACAGAAATAGAAAGAGATCAGAATAAGTAAATATGTATATATTTAAAAGAATATAAATAGGTCTGCAAGGGTGGAAGGTTGGCATATTGGTTAAGGTATTCACCTTATAGAGACAAGGTGCAGGATTTGATTCTCATATGAGGTAATTGACTGAGCTTGGAATGGCTCATAAGGGCAGTTAGCCTGATACTAATTTATGAACTTATTATCCTAGTAACAACTTTACACATAGTAAATAAAATAGGAAAAATATAAACAATCTAACCTATAAATTAATAAATATAAAAATTACAACTGATTTCCTCCCTATAGTAGACCAGGGAAATGATGCAAGGGACAGGAAATGATGATTGTAGAGATATTCAGCTTGGTCAACCTATAATAAAGGTTCTGAACAACTGTTTATTTTTTCTTATTCATAATAACTCACTGACAGACTTTTTTAAGAAGACGCATACTAAAAATATGAAACACATTAGTATGAATCAGAAGCATGAGCTAAGTATTGTTAATTTAATGGAGCATTTGAGAGGTAGTTTGTTTGTCTTTTTCAACAAACTAGGAATATGAAATTCTATGGCAGAATCATTTAGGGTTATTTCATTAGGTAATTTTTTTATTTGTTTAAAAAGTTTTGTCAATAGCTGTAGTGCAGTAACTGAGACCTGGTTCAAGGCTCCAGAGAGCACCCCTGCAATACCAGGCTACAACTCTTACCACACTTTTCGGCCACCAAACCAGGACCGAAACACTAAAGGTGGAGGAGTGTCAATATTCACCAAGGATATTCACACCACCAGGCTAGTTGGCCAACACAATGTGTCTGAAATTCTCCAAGTGCAACTAACACTAGGTAAGACTGCAATCCAAATTGTAGCTTGCTACAGATCCCCCACCATACCCCAAGATTCTCACTACACCTTTCTAAACATACTGGAAAATATTAAGATAGAACCAAACACCCTAATACTGGGTGATTTTAACTACCCTGCCATTAACTGGGAAAACTACTCATGTCCCAACACCTTTGAGCAACGGTTCTTGGAATTCATAAATTCCAACGCCCTGGATCAACTAATCCATAGTCCCACCAGGGGCTCCAATATCCTAGACCTGGTCATTACCAACATGGGAAATCAATGCTCCATACCTATGGTCACCCCTCGTTAGTCAGGTCTGACCATAAGCTAATCACCCTTAACATCCACATCCCACCCCCACCCCCCAGTAAAGAAACCACCATAAAAAACTTTTCCAAAGCCAACTTCATGCTACTCAAGTCAGAAGTGACAAACTTCATGACACCCATGCAGACGGGAACTGAAAGTTCAACTGCTGAATCCTACACTAAGGCACTGTACGAGCACATCCACTCATGCATGAATCGTGCCATCCCAAATAGAACCAAAATGCTCTCATCCAAAAAAGGAAGCCAATCTGGTGGTCCCCTGCCATAAACAAACTTTACAACAAAAGGAAGAAACTTTTGCAGAAAAGAGGAAAATCCCAGGATGCAAAAAACTCCTTTACTAGCCTCAGTAAGAAACTGAGATGCCTCATAAAATCCTCCAAAGCTAGTTACAAAAATAAAATTGCCAAAGATTCCAAAGACAACCACAAAGCATTCTATAACTATGTCAAGAATCTAAATGGCAATGCTCAGATCTGCTCTGAGCTAAAACAGAATGGCATTAAATATACTGATCCGAAGGATATTGCCAATTGGCAGATCGATTCAGTGCCAACTTCACCCCCCTCTCACCCCCTAAATGGCCCATCTCAATACCGGAAGATTGCCAAATTCCAGTAATAACGGCCACACAGGTACAAAACGCACTCTCTAAAGCCAAGAATACAGCATCCATGGGACCAGATGACATCCCGGGCTGTGTACTACATGAACTACAATATGAACTGGCACCTCACCTAAGTGTCATGTTTAATCATAGCCTCACCTCAGGTTTCGTGCCCACTGAGTGGCGCAGAGCTACAGTTATCCCAATCCACAAGGGGGATCCACCTTGGATCCCGGAAACTACCGTCCCATCAGTCTGACAAGCCTTATCTGCAAGGCCATGGAGCGTATTATCATGGAACTTATAAACAAAGACATTGGCAACCTTCAAACACTGGACCCCACCCAGTTTGGGTTTGTGAAGGGCCGATATTGTCTCCTGAACCTGATTGACTTCTTTGAATCAGTCTCCAGAGCCATGGACAAGGGTAAGGTGGTCCACACAGCCTATCTAGAACTTGCCAAGGCCTTTGACACCATCCCCCACTCTGGAATCATAGATAAACTTACTAAGTTGGGCATTAATCCCTATGTCACCCAATGGGTTGCTAAATGGCTTACTGATAGAACCCACACTGTAAAAGTAGCCGACTCCTAATCCAGCTCCAGACAAGTGACAAGTGGAGTACCTCAGGGTTCAGTCCTGGGGCCGCTCTTGTTTGGCATCTACTTCTCTGAAGTACAGGTCAACACTAAGGGACTCTGGCTAACAAAGTTTGCAGATGACTGCAAACTGGGAGCCATTATTGAATCCCCAAATGATGTGGATACTCTACAAAAGGGCCTTACAGAAACAGATGCTTGGTGCCAGAGCCATGGGCTCAAGCTCAATGCCAAGAAATGTATTGTTATCCCCTTTGGGAAAAACGTGTATCCATGAATTACCATATAGGTGGCAGTACACTAAACACAGAAAGTGTGATAAGAGACTTAGGGACACAGGTGGACAGTGGTCTCACCTTCGATAACCACATCACCACAACAGTCAGGAAATCCTTCTATGTGGCACACCTCATCACGAAGGGCTTTTCATCCAGAAAAAGGAGGTCATTGTCCCACTGTACTCATCCCTCATTAGACCCATTATAGAATACAACGCCCCATTTGGTATGTACCTCTCAAGACATCTGCAACAACTAGAAAGGCCTCAGAAATACCTCACTAAAAGAATCACAGGCCTAAAGCAGATGCCCTACGCTGACCGCCTTAAAAACTCCAGCTATACTCTGTCGCATATCATCTACTCAGAGGCGATCTCTGCTTAACATACAAGGCCATGTCAAACCCAGAGCTGTTGGACATGCTACACTTAAAGAAATCCCAATCCCTCAGAGCTACATGCTCCAGGGATCTAAACCTTGTCATCACAATAAACAAAACATGCTGGAGGGATAGGTTCCTGACCCAGAGGCTCCCCAGACTCTGGAATAGATTGCCCATACATGTCAAGCAGAGTGCCTCTTTGGACCTCTTCAAGAGGAACCTTGACGATTGGATGGGAGAAAGGAAATTCCCCCCAGGGATCACGTCAGTTGCCCTGCTAGACAGGGGTCCAGGAAAGTAAATAATGTGGGAAGAAATAGCCAGGGAATTGTTATGACTAGGCTTGTATAGGCCCTAGGGCTGATAGCCTAGTACCAACCTATGAACCTATGAACCTATGAGCTGAAGATTTCATATTGTTATATATGAAGTATATACTAATTTCTGCACATAAATATGATTTTATTATACCTGTGTTTTTTTCTCTCTTATATAAATGTCTGATTTTAAATGCATATTTATTATTAATAATGGATTGATTAATCAAATAAAGAGGGGGAGTCTGTTTAAATACTTGCAGTTACACAAAACTGAAATAATATTTCTACAGGAAACAAATTTACTTAATAAAGATATAAATAAACTTTCATTAAAGAATTATTTTGTTTTATCAGGTTCTGGCTTTCCAGATAAAAGAAGAGGCACCCTCATTTTATGGAAGAACAAACCAGTAACGTCTATAGTAAATGAGCATTGTTATAATTGAGTGAAACAGAAAACTATATACATTGGTGAACTCTTACTGGATTCCAGGGGTTGGAGCTAAAGATACAAAAAATGTCTTAGACACTATAGCCTATTACATGAAAGGTGAAGTCATAATGACTGGTGATTTTAATTGTATTTTATCAGACAAAGATTCCATTGCAGATAGAAAGCTGAGAATTACATCTTCAGCCAAGCACTTAACAAATTTTGTAAATCTAATGAATTTTAAAGATATATATCAGCTAATGAATACAAACTCACTTCAGTTTACCAATTATTCATATAGATATGGAGCACAAACAAATATTGATAAACTTTTTGTGTCAAGCAATCTATCACATACCAGAAAAGTTTCATTAGTTTCATGTCCATTATCTAACCATAATGCTGTAATATTTGATATTATTTTAAAAACTGACAATTTAATACATCACAGAAGATTACCAGCATACATTATTTAAAAAAGGAAGGATTCAAGGACTGGTATGTTAGAGATCAAAAATTTCATAGAAATAAACATAAATGGTGAAGTATCTGACATTGTCCTGGCTTACTTAAATGAAAGAGTTGCAAGCTGTTATATTAGTAAAACAAGATAATGGGACAAAGAATTGAATACAATACAAGCCAAGATTGACACACTAAAGTTCAGTCTAAAACCGAATTACATTATCAGTCAGTCTGAAATTAAAAACTTAAATACAACATATGTTGAAATTCTAAATCATAAAGTTTCAGTAAACCTGGAAAAACATAAGCTTCAGGCATAGTCAATAAACCCTTTAAGCATGCATACATTTGCTCTTAGATAAAAGAAAATGCATAAACTAAATTATATCAAAGAAATTCTAACACATACAAATAATAAAAAAGAAAGAACAGATATTAAAGGTATTCTTGAGGGCTTCAAAATAATGTATGTAAATATAAATAATAATACAAATAACCTAGATGATGATATAGTTAAAACTTTTCTAAGGGAAAATATAAATAATAAAATAACAAGTGAACAAATAAAAAATTGATAGACCATTCACTTTAACAAAAATAAAATATCAAATTAAAAAGTTAAAAATAATAAGTTGCAGGGCTCAGATGATCTTATACCAGAACTATATAAAATAATACCAGATGATGCAGTTAAAATATTAGATAAGGTCTATCGAGAAATAAAAACAAATGCTGAATTCCCCCCACCACGGAAATATTCCCGTATATTACCTATTTTAAAACAAGATAAGGATACTACAGAGTACTTATCATACATATCCATTTTGTGTCCATTTTAACTAACAAAATTAATCTACTTATACCTAAACTAATTAACAATGATCAAACTAGGTTTATTTTAAATATACAAGTAGAGGACAATATAATAAGAACATATACATTAATAGACTATGCAAATAAAAATAAAAAAGAACTTTCTATTATTCGTCTCTCTTTAGATAAGGCTTTTGACTCAGTTAATTGGTCATACTTGTTTAAAACACTTAAAGTGTATAATTTCTCACCTGTTCTAAATGCATTAATTTCTAAGTTATACAATAACTCTTGTGCTTATGTAAAATAGGATTGTTTTCTTTCTAATTCCTTTAAATTACAAAAAGGCACAAAACAAGGCTGTCCATCATTACCTTTACTTTTTGCATTAGCTGTAAAACCATTTGCTAATAGTATTAGATCTAGTAAGAACATTAATGGTATCAAAATAAAAAATTAGAACTGAAGATTCAACTCTTTGATGATATTTTACTAACAATAGGAAATATAGATAATTCATTACAACATATAATTAGTTCTATGAGCCAATTTGAAGAAATCTTAAACTTAAGATTTAATCACAATTTGACAATGCAACTTTGACAATGCAGAACTTATCTGTACCAAATTGACACTTGACCCAAAAAAAACAAATTAACATCATAGGTTGGTATATCCCACCTGGGAACAACATTCCCACACTAGAGAATATTCTATACTGGGCCTGTAATTCCCTACAGGAAACTATCCTAATGGAAACTTCAGTATTGACTGGCTCAGTTGTTCCTCTTAAACCCCAACATTACATATTAACCTACATGGGTTCACCTAGCTTTTTGCATTTACCAGATTGACAAATCCTCCAACTGACACTCTATCCTAGACTGGATCTTAATGAACAACCCATCCCTGCCAACCCAATCAGGCTGCCTCCCTGATGGTTTGAGTGACCATCTGCCAACCTTTCTACTAAGATCCCGTACTCCCCACACCAGCCTATCAACCTACCAGCTAATTAGAATTAAAATCCTTCAAACCAAACAAGTTCATCTCCGCACTAAATAGCTGCAACTGGGAATCACTCAGACAACTACCCCTTGAAGACACAGTCAACTCCTTCAACACCACCTTCCATGACATACTAAACTGGCACGCACCCTCTCGAACAATCAGAGTCAAATCTAACTATGCACCCTGGCTTAGTAAGGAATGCAGATCCTTACTCAAGGCTAGAGATAAGGCATGAGAACAGTTCCACAAACACAAAACCCCATCAACAAGACAAAGATTCCTAGAACTACAAAATAAAGCCAAGAAATTAGTAAGATCAGAAAGAACAAACTACTACCATAATATCCAGAAAAAATACCATAATAACCCTCAAAAATTCTGGGACGCAATTAATAATATACTTCTACCAGGCAAATCAGCTACTCCTACCCCATCAGCCATCAATCCTGACAGCATAGCAACCCAGTTCAATAAATACTTTAATGAAACTATCCAAACCCTTACTAATTCTCACACTGTCTTCACCACCCCAACCCCACTCACTGCCAAACAAAGCACAAACTCCCGAAATAGCCGCAAACTCTTTATGTTCCACCCAGTGTCTGTTGATACCACAAGAAAACTACTAAGAAAACTAAAACCTACCACATTAGCCACTGACAATCTCCCAGCAGAATTTCTGCAAATCGCAGCAGATGCTTTATCATACCTAGTAGCCATACTCATAAACAGATCATTATCAGAAAACATGATCCCAGATATTTGGAAAATCTCACACATAATACCCTTACATAAAAGAGGTAACTCAACTGAACTTATTAATTATAGGCCAATTGCCATCTTGTCCCCCTTATCTAAAATACTAGCGAGGACTATATACACTTAATTAATGACTTACCTTAACACAAATAAACTATTGTCAAACACTCAACATGGTTTCCACCCCTCTCGTAGCACTACCACAGCCCTCATGTCCTTCACAAATGTAGTGAACCCCTATATAAATGGGACAGTTTGTATCTACTACATTTTTAGACTTGTCAAAGGCCTTTGATATGCTCAGCCATGACAAACTCATCAGCATTCTCTCCACCCTAAATCTCAGTAACTCCACTATCACATGGTTCAGAAGTTACCTATCAGGATGACAGCAGGCCATCCAATCGCAACAACAACTTTCTCCTCTTCTCTCTGTTACCTTAGGAGTTCCACAAGGCTCCATCCTTGGACCTCTACACTTCACCCTCTTTACCAACCAGCTCCACACTGCCACACTACAAGCCACTGTCATACAATATGCGGATGACACTATGCTAATCTGCACAGCTCCCTCCCTTTGTGACCTCTACACCACAACCCAAGACTCCTTCCTGTCCATAGAAACATGGCTCAGCAACTCCAAACTCATATTAAACCACAACAAAACAAAGTTCCTTCTCTTCTCCCCAACAAATGTGACCCCTTCCTCCCAAACGTTCACCATCCTATCCAAAAATAAAACCATCATCATCCCTACAACTCATACCAAACTACTGAGTGTAGAAATCGACAACAACTTGAAGTTCAATATAGAAAAAGCACAAACCATTAAGAAGGTCCACAAGAAACTAGGTTTACTTTACAGAAACAAACAATTCCTAACTAGACATTCAAAGGCTACTATTGCTCGCACAGATCTTCTATTTTCCTTCCTATATGCCTCTCCAATCCTAACCAACCTCCGCAAATCTGAACGAACCAAACTCGAAGCTTGTTTTAATAAAATTGCCAAGTTTGCCACTGATGACCCATGTAGAACACATCACTATACAGCTCTTAAACAACTAGAATGGCTAGAACTTTCTCAGCTACTATGCTTTAATCAGTTAACCTTTTCCCACAAAATATTGCATCAACCAGACAAAACCCCTGCCCTCCAAAAACTATTACAACCATACATCACTTCAGACCCCTCCACTCTAATAACAAATTCCTACTAGACACCACCAAAGCAAATAACACAGCTGGAGAATCACTCTTCTCAAACTACATCCCTAATATATGGAACAAACTGCCCACCCAAATTACTATCCGCTGCTCTTTAACACCATTTAAAAAACTCCTAAAACTATACCTGAAAGACTTATGGCTCTGTTCTTGTAACTGCCCTGGATATACCTCTAACTGCTCAACTCTACATCTCTAAGTAACTTTGTATCTCACTGCCCTCCCAATAAATCCTAACTGAGGCATCTGTCCTCTCCTTCTCTCAGGAGTCTATTTTTCTTCCCAAGCATGACAAATGACTTATATACATATGTACATACTCATACTATGTTGTCTGTTGTACACGTTTATCTAAGACATTTTATATTTATCTTTTTGTAACTTTTATGTTTGACACTTTGAGCTTGCTTGCAGACAAGTCTTTTTCTTTGCAGTGTATATAAACTTTATGTTTTTGTGTAAGTCCTATATTACCTGTAACTGTAACTCAAACTTGTAATTTTGCTTAACTGGAGCTTTTTTCCCCTGGCCTCCACTGAAAAAGGACTTGTGTCCAGTTGGACTTTCCCGGTAAGTAAATGTTAAATAAATAAAATAAATAAATAATAAAACAAGTACATTATTAATAAAAAAATAAAAAAAAAATCATGCAAAAATATTCTAACTTCAATTGGAATAGCAATCGTATGAAATACCTTAGTATAACCATTATGTCTAATAGTAAAGAAATACTATAAACAAACTTTCAACAGGTTGTTGACAAACTTTTAAGTTTAGTCACAAATTAGAACAAATTCTTCTTTACCATGGAAGAATGATTAAAGCTTATTAAGATAGTAATTCTTCTTAAATATTGTTTGTCTTACAATCTTTGATGAAGAAGACAAATAATATTCTACTTAAATTTGTTGGCATCCTAATAAACCAAGAGTTCCCTTTGACACAGAAAAGGTTGGGATAATGGTGTAATAGGATTCCCTGATATTTAATTGTATGCTACTTCAACAACTGGGAAAGTTATATCATTGTGGATGAATGGACCTTATGATTCAAAATGGAAACAAATACATCAAGAAATATTATTAGTAGATAAATATGTGACAGCCCCTCTTTACCCCAGGAGAGTAATCAAGGATCCCTAATCCTCAACACCAACACCGGTGAAAGGCAGTCACTAAGAACAAGAATGGATTTACACAGTATTTTCTCACTGAGTCCAGTGGTACACCTTAGGTAATGTATTTGCTTTCAGAAGAGACATCTGTAACTCTAACGACATGGGTTCTGTCAAACAAGCAGTTACTTATCCACAGCACAACATAAGGATCTACATTCAGATTTACAAGTCTGTCAATAATGCCTGCATGGGGAATAGTATCAAAAGTCTTGGCCAACTCTAGATATGCTTTATGCATTGCATAACTACTATAACCTGCATCTGTGACTTTTCAAAGAAATCAATGAGGTTAAACAGACAGGATTTTTCCTTAGACAAAGCCAACTTGATGAGGGTCTTGGGTCGGAGATTATATATTCCATAGCTTTACATATAAATCTAGTGAAACTAAAGAACCTGCAGTTACAGGGATCTGTTTTTGGGCCACCCTTGCAAAAGAGCATTACAATGGCTGTCTTCCATGTTGTTTTCCAGGCTTCAGGAATGTAGTTAGTGCAAAGGCTTAGATTAAAGAGATTAAGGAGGAGTTCATATAGTACATATTTGTCAGGCAACCTAATAAATTATCATGGCCCATGGATATGGTGTTCTTAGCTTTTGAGAGAGCTGATAGTGGTAACTGAGAGGGGAGTAAAATCTGCACTAAATTTGTCAGCTAGGGTAATAGCTATTTTCTTTGCGTCAGAGTGGGCAATATTATTGTGAACTATTGCCAAATGTTGTGTGTTAGTTCTTAACTTCCTAACATAGAGAGATAAATCTGTAGTTGTTTTTGCTTTTAGTTGCTATTTTAATTTCTTATTCAACTTTGGACTTCCATACAGTTCCCTTAATCTCTTTACTAGTTTGCTTAAGTGTGTTCTTAAGGAAAGTAGAATGATCATTCTTATAAGCATTAAGTACTTTCTTTCGTTTGTTATATAATTTATTTATATGGGTATTCCTCCATAGCAATTTGTCTTTAAATTTCTCATTATATTTGGTGTAGATAGCAACTGTTTGATCAATAAAAGTGTTTAAGTGCGAAAAAAAGTCAAAGGCAAAGGTAGTGGTTTTAGCAATGGACATTACTCCCGTTTCACCCCCTAAAGGGCATTTCACCATGCCTGAGGAATGCCAAGTCCCTATTATCATGGCTACGCAGGTAAAAAACGCACTGTCCAAAGCCAAGAATACAGCTTCCATGGGACCTGATAATATCCCTGGCTGTGTTCTACATGAATTACAAAGTGAACTGGCACCACACCTGAGTACCCTGTTCAATCACAGCCTCATTTCAGGCTTTGTTCCTACCAAATGGTGCACTGCTATGGTCATCCCACTCCACAAAGGGGGAGCGACTACAGACCCTGGGAACTACCACCCTATTAGCCTGACGAGTCTGATATGCAAGGTTATGGAGCGCATCATCATGGACCTTATAAATAAGGAAATAGGGAATTTCCAAACTCTGGACCCCACTCAGTATGGATTTGTGAAAAGTAGATCATGCCTGCTCAACCTGATAGACTTCTTCGAGTCTGTCACCAGAGCTGTGGATGAGGGCAAGGTAGTTTACACAGCCTACCTAGATCTTGCCAAGGCCTTCGACACCATCCCTCACTCAGGAATCATAGATAGACTCACTAAGCTAGGCATAAACCCCTGTGTAATAAGATGGGTTGCCAGCTGGCTCACTGATAGAGCCCACACTGTGAAAGTAGCGGATTCCAAATCTGACTACCGACCAGTTACAAGTGGTGTCCCACAGGGATTGGTCCTAGATCCTCTCCTGTTTGGCATCTACTTCTCTGAGGTTCAAGCCAACACAAAGGGACTCTGGCTGACAAAGTTCACAGATGATTGCAAACTGGGAGCCATTATTGATTCTCCAACTGATGTAGACATTCTACAAAAAGGCCTCACTGACACCACTGACTGGTGCCATAACCATGGCCTTAAGCTCAATGCCAAAAAGTGCATCGTCATTCCCTTTGGGAAAAATTCAGTGCCCTTGAACTACCACATAGGCAGTAGTCCACTAAACACCGAAGGTGTGATGAGACCTGGGGACACAGGTTGACAGCAAACTCTCCTTTGATAACCACATTGTCACTGTAGTCAGAAAGTCCTTATATGTGGCACACCTCATTAAAAAAGGTTTCTCATCCAGGAAGAAAAAGGTCATAATTCCTCTCTACTTGTCCCTCATTAGACCGATTATAGAATACAATGCCCCATTTGGTATGTACCTCACTAGACACCTACAACAACTGGAAAGGCCAGAAAAATACCTCACCAAGAGGATCTTAGGCCTTAGACACATGCCCTATACAGACAGACTCAAAAAACTCCAGCTATACTCTGTCTCTTATTGCCTAATTAGAGGTGATCTCTGCTTGACCTACAAAACCATGTCTGACCCAGAGTTGCCAGATATGCTACACCTAAAGAACTCCCAATCCCTCCATGCCACAAGCTACAGGGACCTTATCCTCATTGCCACAATAAACAGAACATGCTGGAGGGACAGGTTCCTAACCCAAAGACTTCCAATACTCTGCAACAAACTTCCCATTCATGTCAAGCAGAGCACTTCACTGGCCCTCTTTAAGAGAAATCTTGATGAGTGGGTGGGTAATAGGGAGTTCACCCCAGGGATCACTTCAGTGGCCTTGCTTAACAGGGGCAATGGGAACTAACTTTGGGTGGCATGATGCCAGGAAATCTTCTTGGGCTAGGCTTATATAGACTCCAGAGCCATTAGCCTAGTACACACCTATGAACCTATTTGAGGAGGAATGCAGCAAAATTTATGGAGTTCATTATAGGTTCATAGGTAGGTACTAGGCTATCTGCCCGAAGGCATTTATAAGTCTAGCCAGAATGTGTTGGCTTCTGCCGCCCCCTTAGATTAGTTCACTGTGCCTCTGTCCAGCAGAGCCACTGAAGTGATCCCCGGGGTAAACTTTCTGTTTCCCATCCACTTGTCAAGGTTTCTCTTGAAGACTGTTAGTGAGGAGCCCTGCCTAATGTAGATTGGAATCTTGTTCCAAAGCATGGGAAGTCTCTGGGACAGGAATCTATCCCTCCAGCATGTCCTATTTATTGTTGTGGTGAGGTTTAGATCCCTAGAGCATGTGGCTCGAGGGGATAAGGTTTTCTTTAGGTGGAGAATGTCCATAAATTCTGGGTTGGACATGGCCTTGTATGTCAGACAGAGATCACCTCTGAGTAGGCGGTATGCAACTGAGTACAGCTGGAGTTTCTTCAGTCGAGCTGCATAGGGCATCTGTTTGAGGCCAGTGATCCTCTTGGTGAGTTACTTCTGTGGTCTTTCCAGCTGTTGCAGGTGTCTTGTAAAGTACATCCCAAATGGGGAGTTGTACTCTATGATGGGTCTGATGCGTGATGAGTAGAGGGGCACAATGACCTCTTTTGATCTAGATGCGAACCCTTTTGTGATTAGGTGGCCACATAGAAGGATTTTCTAACCACTTCGGCAATGTGATTATCAAAGGAGAGATTACTATCTACTTTGGTCACCAGATCCCTTATTACGTTTTCCGTATTTAGGGGACTGCCACCTATGTGGTAGTTTGTGGGTACTTTGTTTTTTCCAAAGGGGATGACTATGCACTTGTTGGCATTTAGCTTGAGGCCATGAGTTTGACACCAGGTATCTGTCTCAGTGAGACCCTTTTGGAGGATGTCTGTGTCAGCTGGAGAGTCAATTATAGCCCCTAGTTTGTAGTCATCTGTGAACTTGGTCAGCCATAGTCCTCCTGTGCTTGCCTATACCTCTGAGAAGTATATGCCGAACAGGAGGGGTCCTAGGACTGAGCCCTGGGGAATGCCACTTGTAACCGGTTTAGAGTTGGACCTAGCTCCTGCAACTCTCACCATGTGGGTTCTGTCTGTGAGCCAGCTGGCAACCCATCTTGTGATGTAGGGGTTTATGTTCAGGCTGGTGAGCTTGTCTATAATACCAGAATGGGGAATGGTGTTGAAGGTCTTTGCAAGGTCTAGGTAGGCTGCATGTACCACCTTTCCCTCATCTATAGCCTTGGTCTCAAAGATGTCCACCAGGTTTAGGAGGCATGATCTGTCCTTAACAAAGCTGAACTGGGTAGGGTCAGTGTTTGGAGGTTCCCAATGTCTCTGTTAATGAGTTCCATGATGATGTGCTCCATAGCTTTGCAGACCAAGCTAGTCAGGCTTATAGGGAGATAGTTCCCGGGGTCTGTTGTGGCTCCACCTTTGTGAAGCTGAATAACCATTGTTGTGGCCACTCTATGGGTACGTAGCCTGTGGAGAGGCTGAGTTTCAACAGTGTGTTTAGGTGAGGGATTAGCTCGCCTTTGAGCTCATGTAGGACGCAGCCTGGGACACCGTCTGGTCCCATTGATGCTGTGTTTTTGGCTGTATCTGAAGAAGGTTTGATTTTGAGAAGCCCTTTAACACTGAGGTATTTGCGGGGGTAGTAACATCAGTTTTAAAGGAAAAGACCACTGATTTATAGACTGATTTAACAATGGAAAATGATAGACATGGACGTGTGCAAGAAGTGGCCATATTTGTGAGGAGTAGATCAACGGCACTGGGGCCTCTAGTCAGATAGTTGGCTAATTTTACAAGGATGTTTGCATTTATGACAAGGAAGCATTCAACACACCAGTCACCAGCATTATATGCCAACCAGTTTAGTCCCTCAGTAGAAAGGTGATGGATTTAATGGGGGCTTCATCTAAGCTGTTAAGATAGCTACCATGCTCAGAGGGGGACATAGAGAATGTTCTTTAGATAGCTATAAAGTGGTAATGAATTTTGTTTAGCGTAATTTGGGCATCTGCAAGTTCAAATTTGGTGTCCCATAGAGTCTGCTGTGAGGTAATGATATCCTTGACAAAAGCTAACACTCACCCACCAATTGCCAGTCAGTCTGAAGACAAGATAGGCACTAAAATTAAGAATAGAGGGAGTGCTTTCATTGTTTTGAAACCATGCCTGTGTAGCTATACATATAAAAATGTGTTCAAATTGCAGGAGATCCTTGAGTTAGGGCATTTTTTTATACTCCTGGCATTGAGAAGAGCAACTTTAATGTGTTACAAATTAGACTTTACTAAGTTGAAATGTCCAGTGGATGAACTCTCTCTAAAAGTATCATTAAAGGGGCAGCTGAAGCTTTAGCCAGAATGTGAAACTCTTGATAAGAGAGGTGCAGACAATCCCTGTGAAGGCTAAAAGACTTGCCAGCCAACTTATCCTAAACTGGAACTACATGGCCATTATTTAAAGCCTAATATCTTGTTTTTGAATATCTGCATCTTTTGTGATGATCAGCAAAATGTCACTCAAGACCAGTGTTCTTCTTGCCTTGGACACAGCAAACTCAGTCATATCCTTCTGCATAACCCTCTAGGTAGAGAGCCTACAGTCATTCCCCCCCAAATGAGCCACTATTACATCATAATTTGTCAGGATAGAATGTTCTAAGAGCCTTTGTTATGTTTCATATCCTTGCTCCAGGAAGACAGCAAACTGTCACCTTATTCTTATCCAGCCTGGTGAGAGTGGTGTCTGTATGCCTGACAATAATGTCACCTGCTAGTACAACATTAGTGTGAAGAGATTCAGTCTCAGTGAGCTTTAAGGGCATAGATTCCACACTGTTGTGTCTTTTAAAGGTATGTGCATTTGCTGTGGGGTCTATATTATGATATAGCACGCTCAGAAGACCGAATGACACATAATTGACCCCATGTAAGCGAAAGCTTACAACGTCGAAACCTCAGAACAGTGATTTTTTTCCAAGGGAACAAAAATCACTGTTCCAAAATAAAAAAAAAAAAAAACTGTAAAACATTACATAATGTGGGGGGCACCCCCCTTACTTAAATATACCAACTCCGAGATCACACTACAGTGCCGAAAATGGCAAAGTAGCAAAAGCGGACAAGTGAATTCTTTCCCAGGGAAAGAATTCACTGAAAAGCTGCTTCGCTATTTTGCCTTTTTGCGCTTTTCAGTTCGACAAAGATGCATTCGACAACTTGCGTCTGTGACAGCATAATAGGGAGCCTTGCTGTGCATGTGTTCGGTGAAGGTAGGTATGTTATCATATGAACTAGTGGCTGAAGTTTCTTAGTCCTTGCACTCATGGCTTAGGCAATGTTCTCTTAAACTCAGTGTAAACTGGTTTAGTGGAGGTGCTTTGTGATGTGTGTGTGTGTGTGTGTGTGTGTGTGTGTGTGTGTGTGTGTGTGTGTGTGTGTGTGTGTGTGTGTGTGTGTGCGTGTCTGTGCATGTATGTGCGTGTGTGTGTGTGTGTGTGTGTGTGTGTGTGTGTGTGTGTGTTGTGCTTACCAAGTATGTTCTGAGATGAGAAGGTGGCCTCCAAATTCAATAAATGTTTATACCTTTCCATATGTGACAGGTATAAATACTTATACCTTTCCTTATGTGACAGGTATAAATACTTATACCTTTCCATATGTGACAGGTATAAATACTTATAACTTTTTGTATGTGACAGGTATAAATACGTATACTTTTCCGTATGTGAGAGGTATAAATACTTATATCTTTCTGTATGTGACAGGTATAAATAGTTATACCTTTCCATATGTGAGAGGTATAAATACTTATACCTTTCCATATGTGACAGGTATAAATACTTATACCTTTCCATATGTGACAGGTATAAATACTTATACCTTTCCATATGTGACAGGAATAAATACTTATATCTCTCACATACTGAATCATTGTGAGGTAGCAGTAATGAGTTTTCAATAACACAAGGCAATTGCTGTGCTACCACAATGGCTGGCTACAAAAGGGGGCAAACGCTGACAAAGATTCCATAATGACCACTGCAGTCAAAACTTAACAAGTGGTAAATTTAAACCAGACATTTTTACCCAATAGCTTAGTACAGGTTTTACCTGATTAGTACAATGAGCACCTGATAGTCTAGCCCAGTAGATATGGGTGCAGAAAATGAACAGCAATAGCTACAGTTAATCTAAATGAACAGTTTCCATCTGCAATAACTATAATGCAGATAGTTTCAATGCAGCACCAGTACAACAGTCAATCAAGTAATAAAAGTATATCAAATAGGTAATACAGTACTGTCTAATGCAGTACTGGTAGATCAGTAAATTTAGATTCAGTAACAATGCAGAAATGGAAGAACACCAGTGATCAAAAACTGCAATGAGTAAGTCAAATAATAAGTTAATTTGGTTTATCTTTATCTAGTATCAGTAACTGGTACCTCTGTAGTATTATTTAGGTATTATTATCCATGAACAACAATACAAAAGCAAGAGTGCAATATTATTTAATCGTACCAACACTTATGACAGCATAACAGTGTTAATTTCAGTACAACCATCTTATCACAGAGCAGGCAGTGAGATTTATATTACAGAAGACAGTGATGAAGAGATTGCCTTACTTTTTGTAGAGTAGGCTCTTGTGTTTTTAAATTACTAGGATAAAAACTGGATCATGCTGCTACACAACACCAAACAGATTAAACTTCCTAATATTTAAAGAATGTAAAGTCCTGCCCTACAGAAGCCAGCCAACACCCCTGCAGAAAGTGGCCAATTTAAAGCAGGCACTCCAATTTTTCTCTGGAACCCAAGGCACTCCAGTTCTTCTCTGGAACTCAAGTTCAAGAAGATGTCATGTGAAACCCTCTGCTCTCACCAAAGGTTGGAATACTACAGACCTGTTTATAGGAAGCAGATAAAGAATCCAGATGGAAAAGAGCTCTGAAGTATATGTCATTCTCTGTAGTCTTCTTGTCTTTGGAGCAACCTAGAACTGATGCGTGGTGAACTGTGCTATTTAAACTCCTGATATTTAAAGTCCATAGGGCCCTGCCCCCACAGAAATTAGCCAGTCAGAATGAAGCCAACACCCCTTAACAGAAGTTTGCCATTCAACATGGGCACTCCAGTACTCCTCTGGAACCCAAGCTCCATTAGCTGCCCCATGGAAGTCTCTGCTTCACCAAAATCTGAAACATTGCAGACCCAGTTCTAGGAGGCAGATGATGTCCTTGCAGTACATTGAACCAGAAAGAATCCAGACGGAAAAGGACTCTGTAGTCTTCTACAGCTTATCTGTAGTCTTCTTGCATTTGGAGCAAACTAGCACTGAAATGTGGACCACCACTAAAATGAAAATGTCACAGTCTTAAAGTGGCATTACTTATGGTACAAATTTACAATATGTGCAAGCACTCTAGAAGCCTTATTTCACTTATTGTTACCTACTTATCCATGACAAAGGGTACCTCTTCAAATCCCTACCTAGAAGAAGGAAAAAGCAAGACACACAAAACGTCTCTTTTCTTACTACAGAACTGAACTCAGAAAATTTCCAGTTATGTTTGCCTTACGTCTGATGCCATTATGATGCTGTATGGTCCTTAGCACTTACATAAGTTTTCTGTGATCCAAACATAATCTTTGTTAATAGACTTCCACTCTTTTTCTGTTGTAGACTCACACCTGCATCTAATAAAAAGTATGATGATGTTAACTTCATTTCATTTTCTCAGCCTAAAATTGCAAACAGATCCTTCATTTACATTTTTTAAAGGTCTTAACATGTTTCTTCTTTTTCTGGAATTGATAGACTTTCTGAACTCCAGTGGAGGGAAACATGGGACCTGCCATGGCTATTTTTGATTTAGCTCATTCCCTCCTGTGGATGTCTTGAGGTTTGCATTATAGCTTCCAATGAGCAGAGCCTAAGCGTTTTGATAGAATCAAATTATGTCCTCACATTTCAAATAAATAATCATATCTCTGGAACTATAGGGGTTACTAAAGAAGTGTAAATGGCAAACTCTTCAGCATAAACTGTTTTTATATTGGGAATATGCTTCAGGTTCTAGGTCCTAAACTGGATAGTACATGTCACATTAAACACAGTAGCTGTTACGTTTGTAATATTTTGTAAACAACTTAACAATATCTCAGCAATCACACAAGTTCCACATATACTGTTAGCAGCAGTTTGTTCATCTGGGGGACAGCTTTCATATGAGGTTAAGCGATTCTGTCTGTACTACTTGGATGTTGAGATATTTAGAAAAACATTACATTTATAGCAATATAAATATATATTATATGAACAGCAGTTAATATCTATTTGTCTGCACTAGATAGAGATCAAATATCAATACAGCTGTGTTTGCAACTGTCAACTTTAAGATGAAATTGTTTAATACTTTGTATGTAGCATGATTTTGGAATTTTTAATTCAAATAAGGGCAGGTAATATTTAATGCCTGGAGGCATCTGTAGGATGTAACTGCAGAAACACACCTGGAGGCATCACTCAGCTGTAATGAAACATAATACTTAGCTTTGAATAGATAAAGCGACCTTCCTTTACAGCTTTTCTTAACTAGAAACCACTCTGGGGGCACAAAGACACATCAATCTACACACTTTCTATCTTCAGCTATACTGATAATATAGTCATTAACAATGACAAAAAAAAGAAAATGTCAAATTCAAATTCTTCTGAGTTTGCGGGGTGGTTTATTTTGCATGGACAAGTTTGAAAAATGTTCCAGATCATTTTTTTTACAGCAAGAACACCAATGAATAACTCATGTAGAAAAAGAAACAGCTAACCAAAAGTCTCCCTTTAATGCAGGTTACTCAAACTTCATTCAGATTACAGTTACATAACATTTAGAGAACAAACAAACATTTTGAATTTCTTAATATCATTATGCAGTTCTAGAATTTAATATAATAGTTTGTAAACATCTAGAAAATAAAATTTTTTTTTCAGTTAATCATAAGAAAGGACAGCAGCTTGGATATGCATTTTGCAAGCCTTAACACACTTTCTTAAAAAGAAAAAAAAATGTTGGTAGGCTAAAACCAGGCTACGCTATTCACAGACATAGTGTACAAAAGTGTATACAATATCTTTGCACTATGCCCCCCCCCCCCCTGCAGACTGTGGTACCTAATGGCAGTATATAAGAGTCCACTTATGTCTGTGAACACTACACAGGAATAGACTGTGCATTATAGTATACAGTGCGCACCTGTGCCCATTTCACCTGTCCTCCCCAACAGTCTAACATCTACTGCACTGTGTAAGGAACATCTATGTACATACATAAGCTTGACATACCTAAGTATATAGACTCTCTATGCTGTGTTTTCTATTGTATGATCCGTAAAGAAATCATAGCCATTAGGCATGAGAGCAGAGCCAGGCTCATTACCATAATATGGTAGTGAGGGGATCTGATGTTGTGTAGTCTCCTATTGGTGGGAAGTCATCAGCATTACTGTGCAGAGAGGCAGGATAGGGTAGTGTGTGACAGCAGGCTTGTTGCCAGTAGCAGTTTTCTGTCATGTCATGCACATATTTTAAGGAAATTTTCTTTTGACAGTACAAGAATATTTCTCAGCACCGTTTATATATGGCTGAGAATCTGAGAAGTACACTCACAAAAATGAAGATCCTGGAAATGCAGGCAGTGAAAAGAAGTTCATGTACCACCTGGCATATTTTTAAACATCTGCATAGAATGGAAAAGACATTTTATATATGATGTGGTTCTTGTGCTTTTTGTAAGAGAGAGGAAACATAGCTTGAGTAATATCACTTTGTGTGGGAGTGTTTAGAAATAAATACATTTTCATTAGCTGGCCTGACATCAGTTTCCTGGTGCTAAAAGGTCCATTTATAACCCATGATTTGTTTGGGATGGGGGAGTATGGCTTGCAATATGCTAATACGGTGAAAATGTGGCAAAACAGTTAGAATTACTGAAGTTGCCTCTTTATTGATTTTTTTTGTTTGTTTGTTTCAATACCATGATCAAAAAATAAGAAGGTAACAAAATACGGTACTTACGTATTATCACAACCACATTTTCGCCCTAATGCTGGTTGCTTCTCCTTGTGTCAACTGGGACCAATGAAGTATGACAAAACCTCAGAGACATGTTTTCTTTAATGTGTTATTGTTTTTAGGATTTTTTTTTACTTCAATGGCTGAAAAAAATAAGGTTTGAAAAATAGGTTTCCCCATTTACTGCCAGCATCTCAAGATGTCAGTTAAGCAAGTCCCCCATTCCACTTAAAACGCGTTCCGCGTTCCTTTTTCTCAGCCTTTGCCCTGCGAACGGAAAGCATCAGGAAAGAAAAGCAAAGCAGTACCCCGTCTAACTTCTTAAAAAAGTAATCGGGAAGGGTAGACTGTTAAAACGCAATCTTGGTGGTGGGTTTGTAAAACGAGTAAGGGTTTGCACATGTTAGGATTTGTGGCTAGTGTGCTCAAAAGCAGCTAATTCTTTGGAAGTGTGAGTGTGTGTGTGTGTTTCTAACATCGTACGCTATGACTGCCCACACTCCTTTCAGGCCAACGTACGTATATACAGACAGCCAGTGTGATCGCTCGCTGAATTCAATGCTTGATGTCTTTCAAGCACGCTACCCACAAATCCTCAAATTTGAACCCTTACTCATTTTAAAAAGCCACCACCAACATCCCAGAATAGTTTTTTTTACAGTCTACCCTTCCTGATTACACTTTCTTGTCGTTGTTTGAGTAAAAGACAAGAAAGTCCAGCACATCGGAAAATGTGGTTGCGATAATACTTAAGTACCCAAAATACATTGGAAGGTACAAGATTAGGGTACTGTTGTCCTTTACTCAGGAAAATGAACCAGACTTTACTAGACTCACAGACTAGCTGGAATTGGATTCTCAGTTGATATTAGAAATTGATTTTAGCTTTAATCAATAAAAAACTACAGTGGGGACTGTATGTGCCACTGCATACTTCTCATTTTCATCACCTATCCCTAGATATAATTAAAATTAATTAATTAATTAATTAATTAATTAATTAATGTATCATATTAAGTGGTTTGCTTGTTTATTTAGTTTAGCATTCATTCAGTCCCATGATCGCAAAGTTCTACAGCTGACAGCTGCTAGTTCTCCAAAGACCTACATTGAATCTATTTATTGACAACCTACTGTCTAGAACTCTGTACCAGCTGGGATAAGAGTCACACATGAGTACCCAACCTGAAAACATTACCTAAATATATACATAAAACAATGTCAGTGTAATACTGACAATGGCTAAGACATGCCCACTGAAATGTTAGCTGTTTCACTGACATTAAGTTCTGTCAACACACTGATCCTGGCTAAGGACTGCAATACTATGGTCTGCATCAGGAAGGTGTTAGCTCGTTGTCAGATACGGAAGTGTCCTGCCCTGTGGTCACACTGACAGCTGGCTATGTTGATAGTGCCTTTGCTCTTACATTAGCAGTTGCTTGTAGGTATGTAGAGTAGTTCTATGCCTAGTTCTGCCCCGACCAAAATAAATACGGTGATAGCAGAAAACCATCATGCTTCTGTGTACTGCTGTCATGAAAAATGGGACTTATGAAGGCTTCTGTCTTCCATACTACAGATGATTTGGAGTAATTTGCATAGGATGCAGATCAGAGGATCTGTTACAGTGAATGTTCAGTTTGGTGGGACCTGCATAGCATCACTGTGCAAGGCATATGTGGCACCCATTGAGATTCAGTGTCCTGCAGAGTTGCTGTACACTCATGACATTAATAAGTGCTCTGTTGCAGTTCTGTCTCTTTATTATGGTTTATTTGGCCTTTATTAGATCAGAATGTCACTCATTTGTGTTCTGTTGCTTCATTGACATTAAAGGTTCCATGACAATCAATTATGTCTTTCTTAGCTTTGATACCGATGGTCCGTAGTGGGACTGCATTTAATATTTGGATCCCCTACACCATCTACATTCCATGTCTCCACTCTATGAATTGCAAAAAGATTTTGTTGTACCTAATTTATATACCTTCTTCATACCTGGACTATTGCTTATGGCTCTGGTATATGAATTTCCTCCGTAATAGCCCTTTCCAGTTGAGCACATGGTCTATGAATCAAGATGAAAGTTTGGCAATTTGTATGATTCATTCCTGACTTACAAGTGACATAAAACGTGATAATGTAAGAAGCAGCCTTTTGTAAGAATCTAATTTAGCACTGGAGAAGGATGCTGTAAAAGTGTATATATAACTAGAATTCAAATGAAAGGGCTTGAAGATGACTAAGATGTATGTAAAGTTAAAATGAAGCTTCAGTTGTTGGTAGTAGCAGAAATGTAGAAGCATGTCATAATGTGGAAAATACATCAGTGTGGCATCAAAGAAAGTTTCTGTTGTGTATGAGATTGATAACATAGTTAAATGTGAGAAGTGGTCAGCTCAGCATGATAAAAGCCTAGCTTATCTCTTAATGTAGAATGTAAGAAATGTGGAAAAGTCAACCATTTTTCTCAAGTATGCAATTAAGAAAGAAGGGACAGAAGTGCCATTTTAAGTAATTGATACAAATAAAACTAATGGCCATGAAACTCTCATGTGTCTAATTCCATGTCTGACCCACATGGGGCAAAAAAGTGACCAATTTGTGAATGCTGTTGATTTGCATGATGAGCCTGTGTATGCACTTCCTTCACAGAGCTCAGGCACTCAACAGCTGTGTCACTGCAAAAGTCACTACTCTAAGAATCTGTGTACATATGCTACCTTTATGGCACTTAAGTTACATACTAGTGAAAGTTCATTTAGAGACCTGTCCTAGAGAAATACACTGTCTGAGTCATATGTTTCATTACTAACTTAATCTAGACATAAACTGATACCAATAGGTCAAATGAAGTTACGCTGTATTTAAGTACAATTTATTATAATGAGTTGAGTGAGCTCTACAATTTAACATGTTGAGAAAGTCTGAGTGTGAACAACTAGAAATGAGGAAGCAAATTGACAACATGCAGATGCAGGAGCAGTGCACTAGAGGGTGCTGTGCATTCAGAGACAATGATATGAACAGTTCAATAATATCAACAGTTGCAGAGTCAATGATTCCCTCTGCTACAAAGATTCACATGTTTGCAGAGGTGGTTCCTTGCAGATTGGTACAGTATAGGCTATAAATCTTCAGGAACAAAGTACATTGGGCAGTGAGGTGTGGGATCTCAAAACACAGAAAACTGAAGGTAGGTGCTAGATTTCATGTTGTGAGCAGTATGTTGATTTATTTTTTGGACTTTACAAAACTTCTAAACTTCTTCAACATACTGAAAATGACTTAAAACTATAACTACTGAAAAATATGATACTGACATGATGTCAATATTAAAAAAAAAAAATATTACCAGTTCAAGTTTACTTCAGTTATCATGACAAAAACTTCTATATCAAAGGGACTGATATTCATATCCATTAGAGTAATTGTACCAAATAAACTACATAGGCGTGTGTCAGAGAAAATCTGTGAAGCACAATAGCAAAGAAAAAGCACGTGGTATAATATTTTCCCATGAACAATCAGGGAGATTGAATAGGTAGTAAGACTGTCACCATCATCATAACACTAGTGAAGACATGTTTTTTTTTTCTGACAGGGTATCTCTACTGAATTGTGCTACATATGATTCTTGTTCCATCAAGTAAAGCTTTTTAACTGGGTTTTTACTTTTGCTGCTATTATGTAACCTTTGAGATGGTGTTCATAAGTTCACTGGTTCTCAGATGTTTATTAGGTTCACAACCCCAAAGGGTCTCCTTAAGCCTAGCTATGTTTCCCAGATATATTTAACAGGCTTCGATACCCCTTATTTTATAGGGGTTATAGCCTAGATATGATAGGTTGAGCATTACAACCTTCTTCTTTCCAATAAGGACATAGGAGGCAGACCAGGGGTAAATTCATGATTCCTCATCCACTGATCCAGGGTACACTAGAATATGTACAGTGAGGATCTCTGCTTCACCTGGATGGAAAGCTTGTTCCACAGAATAAGTGGTCTCTGAGATACATATCTGTCAGTCCAATGTGTTTTATTTATCCTGCAGACAAGATCTAGGTCCCTAAATTGGGTGTTTATGGTGCTATTTGTTTTGTGGATGGGCAACAGACTCATAAAGGATGGATGCTTTGAGTACTAGGCATTGACTGCCTCTTCACAGTCTGCAGTCTGCAGAAGACTGCATACAAGGATAAGGCTTTGTGGCAGTCCACACAGGATGTGTTATCTATACCATGTATTTTTTTTGTGAGGAACTTCCATTGATTCATCAGTTGTTGCATATGCCTGGTCAGGTATATATTGGAGGGAACACTGTACTCAATGATTGGTCTAATTGGGCCTAGATACCATATGCCTGGTCAGGTATATACTGGAGGGAACAATGTACTCAATGATTGGTCTAATTGGGCCTAGATACCATATGCCTGGTCAGGTATATACTGGAGGGAACACTATGCTCAATGATTGGTCTAATTGGGCATAGATACCATATGCCTGGTCAGGTATATACTGGAGGGAACACTATGCTCAATGATTGGTCTAATTGGGCCTAGATACCATATGCCTGGTCAGGTATATACTGGAGGGAACACTGTGCTCAACGATTGGTCTAATTGGGCCTAGATACCATATGCCTGGTCAGGTATATACTGGAGGGAACACTGTGCTCAATGATTGGTCTAATTGGGCCTAGATACCATATGCCTGGTCAGGTATATACTGGAGGGAACACTGTGCTCAATGATTGGTCTAATTGGGCCTAGATACCATACTCATGCTTATAAGTTGTGCAGTATAGCATGATTTCCATACTACAGTAAACACATGATGGTCAAGGACCATGCCACTCTCTACATGTATTCTTAAATTCCTGATCACAGGGTCAACTCTTAGGGGTGTATTACCACTGCAGTAATTTCCAGATATGGTAATCTTTTTGAAAGATACTATTATGCATTTCTGTCAGGCCTTCTGTGCGGATGTTTGTGTCTTTGGGAATTCTTTGGCTGCGCCTAATATACAATCATATGCAAACTTAGAGGCAGTCTCACCTATCCTGACTTCTTTTGTCCTACCTGTAAGCCAGCTGACTATCAAGCTGACAGATGACATAGGAATTTATACCTAATTTTGTGAGCTTATCTACAATGCCTGAATAGTGTACTGTGTAAAATGCTTTGATTAGGTCACGATAGACAGTGTGCATCATTTTGCCTCATCCATTGCTTTGGTAACATTCTCAAAGAGGTCCATCAGACTGAGTAGGCCTGACCAATTGAATGTTTTTTTTTTTCCACTGGACCTGTGAACTGGCTGACTTATTTTGTCAATTCTCATTTTGAAAAAAATTGTATTAGTGCAAGAACATGTGACAGTGGGGTTTGGGAAGTTTTCCCTTTTTCTCACTGTTGTGAGACTTCAGAATGGGTGTATATAAGTAGCGAGGGTGCATGGGGCTTCCCCCCCCCCCGTAAAAACAAAGAAAGAAAGAAAGATTGTTTTTGTTTGTTTTGTTTTTAACACACATTCAATTGAATGTTATTTTGATCAAGTGGGGTCAAGGTTTTGCATGTCAGAAACAGTCTTTTTCATCTATTGCTAATAGAATCATAGGGAAAGCCCCCATGTTGGTGGATCTAGGAGTGGGGGGACAAAGCCTCCACATAAGCATGCTGCATTGTTTTAGTTATCTACTGACTGAGAAACTACCAATAAGGGACAGTATAAATCAGGAAGTGTCACAGTTGCCCCAACCTGAGATTGTTCCAGAGTGTGAGTCACACATGTTCCTTGAGAGTGTGCACGTACTAGCCAGTTTCTTAATGCCAGCTTTGATAATGTCAAGACACCAGATGATGACCATCTACCAGATGTAATATTAAAACCTGCTGTGACTACAGCTTCATTTACTAGAGCCACATACTGTTGATATGTGATAGAAATTACTAAAATGTCATTTAAAAGGAATGATTTTGTAACATGTTTTGATAGCAAGGACTGAGTACTAATGGCACTTGCAAAATATAATGCATGTTTCAAATGCATTTGTATTGTTGTTTATAATCAACACATGAATCTACCTCAAAAAGATGCATGTGTTTCATAAACCCTAGCATAATCTAGATATACAGATATATTTAAATATATCTTCTAATGGAAGCACTTCATATAGTTGAATGTCCATAATATCTAATGTCCATAATGTCGAATGTCCATAATGTCTAATGTCCATAATGTCGAATGTCCATAATGTCTAATGTCTGTAATGATGGCAGAAGTGATCAAATAATCATATGATTGCAGAATGTTGGTGTTACTTCGTGGGAGGTCATGGAACAGTGGGGAGTGGGGATTTGCCCCTTCCGTTGTGCAGTCTTCAAGTTAGCATATATAATTAGTAGGATGTGCAGCCCCCCACATGTGGTCTGCATTTTTTTTTTAGCTTGAATGTTTTGGGATTAATGTTTTGATGTTTGACCTTGTGTTACTTCGATATTTTGACGTACACTCCTTGTAGCATGTTGAAGATAAGACTGGGTAATGTGCGTTTAAATTAGTGCTGTTGTGTAGAGTAGGGAAACATTCTCACAAATAGCTAGTCAGGAAACTCCCATGTATTAGCCAGTAATGAGGCCCTGATAACCAATTACCATGGCATAAAAGGAGGGTCTGAGTTCCAAGGACTGCATGAAGTTATTTCCTCATTTGGGGGATTGTCAAGAAGAAAAACCTCCGAACTTTCAACTTTCACCTCTGGACCTCAGATTCTTTTGTTATGAGATCTTTGTCAAAATTATATTATCTTGTAGCAAGTTACTGTTATGTTTTAATCTTAATTGTGGTCATAATCTTGTCAACCATTATATAAAAAATATTTTTGTACAAGTTCCTACAATGTATGCTATAAAAAGCTGTTTTCTTTTGAGTGTGGCAGCCTAATCCAAGGGGAGTGAGCTGTAATTGGTGCAAAAGAGAAGTCTATTGCATGAACAGTTTTACATAGCACATTTCCTTGCAGAGGCTGTGTGGACTGTATAAAGCTAACAAAAGGAACCTTTCTAGCCATATTTGTTAGGTTGTTTGAAACTGAAAAGCAAAGTTAGTTATAGTTTTCATTTTTCTGTTGGATGTGTACAAAAAACCTGTGCTCTTTTTTATAACTTGATGATGCCACAGTTCTTCATACACACACTTGTGTATGTATGTATATGTGTGTGTATGTGTGCGTGTAGACACACACATACACACAATGTCAAATTTTCAGCTAACACAAAATAATCTGCCAAGCTTCCTGTGTTGCATTTAGTACAGTTTCTCTTACTCTTCCATTTCAAATAGGTCAGTATTCCTGTCTGTACCATGAGCCTTTATATAACACTTTTAAACTTTTAAAGAAAATGAATTGGACAAGTATCAGTTTATGAAACACTAGAACTTTACAAGTGTGTGGATGTGTGTGTGTGTGTGTGTGTGTGTGTGTGTGTGTGTGTGTGTGTGTGTGTGTGTGTGTGTGTGTGTGTGTGTGTGTGTGTGTGTGTGTGTGTGTGTGTGTGTGTGTGTGTGTGTGTGTGTGTGTGTGTGTGTGGGTGCGTGTGTGCGTGTGTGTTTGTGTGTGTGCATGCGTGTATGTGCGTGCGCGTGTGCATGTATGTGTGTGTGCCCATCTGTCCGTGTGTCTATGAACAGCTTTATTCACATCTTTGCTACACCTCTAATAAAATATATATATATATATTACACATCTTAGTTGTGTACATTTTGTTGACAGTTCACAAATACAGACTCTTCACCTGCCTGCTCTTGGCCAGTCCTCCTCCCCTTCCACCTATAAGGTTAGTTATGCTGACACTTTGTACTACTACTAGCCCTCCTGCAATGACCAGATCTATTGTTCTTGTACTGCTTCTATCTGCCTAACTCCCCAAGCCAGTCCTTTTCTTTCTTCCTGGAATGACCCATTCTGCCTTCTTGCTATTTCCATTCCTGTTTTATTATCCCATTTGCGCATGCTAAAAACCTTCCAAAATTTCAGTTTCTCTACTTTCTGTTTCTTTTGATTGGTAACACACTTCTGGAGCAATGTTTCCTAACTGCCTTTGCCACTCTTGCCTGTTTCTCATTTAAGCTTCCAAGCAATCTTCCCCTGTCTTCATCCCAGATATGGCTTTAGTATACCTTTTTTCTTTACCTCATGCTTGCATTTGCCATCTTTACATTCTGCTGTTACTCTTCACTTCTTTTCTCCTTCCCTTTTACTGTCTCTTCCCATGACTTACTGATCCAAGGTCACCTTTAATCTAACTTCTTAAATCTCCTACAGGTCACCTTTAATCCTAAATGTCCTACAGCTTGCATATTACCATGCTTCATCATCATTTTCTTCCTGTGTGCCTATCTCTCCCAATAGTGCTGAAACCTGCACTTGAGGTCACTCGGCTCTTCCACATGTTCTACAGCTCACTTCCTCTCAAGTTCCTGAGTTGTGTTTCTGCCCCACACCTAAACTGCCTAACCCATGTCTCTTCTTGTCCTATGAGCATTTCTCTCTGCATTTCTTCTTCTTGCATATCTTCTTCTCAGAAATGTCTTCCCCTTACTGTTTTATGTATCTCAGTTACTGATCTCTATAATATGCCTTCTGGAGTGCCCAACTCTAATGATAGCAAATGGTTCTCCTTGTATCACTTTCTGTGGTTCTGAGCTACCAGGACTTAGTTGCTAGCAATGATAAGTACAAATCCTACTGATTATCGGTCATTTTGCTCTACCTGTGTATATTTCCTTCATTTTGCTCTGCCTGTGTATATTTCCTTACCTGACTTTGTGTGCTGCTTACTTCTGTCTGGCACTTTCCAAGACTATCCCAGTCCTAGGAATCCATGTACCTGAACCTGGCCCCTATCCCTAACCATAAGTGTAACTTTCAGGGATAGTGTGGGGCTACTCATTAGACATTTGCCTGAAATATGGCTTCATCTTTGTGTACACTGACTTCCTAAAACAATCCAAACAAAAAAAGAAGCTGTCTCGTGTGCTTGCATGAGTGTCAGGCTTGCAATTCAGCCAAAAGACAGGCTCTACAAAAGCTAAAAAGGACAGGATAGGGTGAGTCAAGTTAGGGAAGGTGCTATGCTGGAAAGAAGACAGAATAAAACAGGAAGAACAATGAAAAGACACCAAGATAGAGAGCGAGGAAGATCAAATGGATCTGACCTCCCTTATAAATGATAAAGTACAAGGACAAGACCCACTAGAAATCTGGTCAGTCTTTGTCAGATCCCTGATGGAAACCTTCAACAGATCACTGCTTAGTGCAGAAGTGCGCCACATGCAAGCTGTAAGGGCGGGCAATCTGCAGTTGTTGATGGGGCACGAGTGTAGTAGTAACAATAATTTAAGAAGATGCAGGTGATAGTAGCTTGGTGTGTTAGTAACTGTAGCAAGACAATACGGAGGTTATACTGCTGCATTTGCTAATCTAGTCAGTTACTAAATCCAATAATTTAAGAAGCTGTGATTATCACCTGCAACTGATTAAATGAACACCAAGTTAGCAGAGCTGATCTGTTGCTGCTGTTGCTATAATAAACTTTTTTGGTATTTTTGTGAGAAGGACCCCAGATGACCTACCTACAGCTTTGGTCTTAGACATATATGAGAGAAGATAGAATAAATAGGATCAGCCTCTTTACTTGCAACAAACATGGATATTTTCATCAATGGCAGGTAGGGGTGAGGTCTAACAAAGGAATAAAAAGTGGGTAGAAATGTGGCAGCTGAAGTTCAATGCAAAGAAGTGCAAAGTACCTCACTTAGGCCATGACAGTCTTGGATAGTGATATCACAGTGGGGTGGAAATGATGGGAAGAGAACAGGAAAATAATCTAGGGGTGTGGATCACACCTGGACTGGACTACCAAGAGCAAAGCAAGAGGTTAGTGGCTGCAGGAAACTGAATGGTTCAGTATATCCTCAGGTGAAAAGATTACACAAACAAAGAGGTAATCCTTCCCTTCTACTAGGCCCCAGTCAACCCACACCTTGAGTTCTGTCTACAGCCCTGGAGGCCATATAAGAAAAAGGACATCAAACTGCTGGAAGGAATCCAGATGAAAACTAGTCTAACGATCTTTGGAATGGAGGCAAATGAATATAACTAGAAGTTAGCTGATCTAAACCTGAAGAGATGGAGGGGAGATGATATGGGTGCACAAGATCTTGTCAGGGAGAAATGAAAGGGTCTCAACCGCAAGGACAGAAGGGGATGGAGGGACTCATGCTGCAGAGTGTAGGGACTAACTACTCCCTGGATCTCTGAAAATGTGTTTTTTACAGAGACTTGAGAACCTATGGAATGGACTACCAGAGTAGGTGATGGAGAGGACATGGGACAGGTGGGAAAATGGGTAAGGAGGAAAATAGAAATGAAGGGGGTAATATGGAAAAAGCACTTAAAAAGGAAGGTTAGCAATGCTTATTTTTCCTTCTGCCATTAAAAAACTTAATGTGAAGTAATGTAATCATATCTCACCCCTAACACTAGCCATAACTTTAAGATCTACAATTATAAGTATTGCCTGACCTGCACTAAAGTCAGATTTAGCCATAGCTAACATCATTTACCCGTGAGTGTGAAGTACACATTTAGAAATTTCTTCAGTAATGAGTAAAGCTACCTTCACAATCAGTCAGGTTGTGAATGTTAGTGTAATACCTGGAGTGCACTGATAAGTGTTCTGAAACTGGCGATAAATATAAGCTTATTATATACATTGATGATGTCAGAAAAGTACATAACATCCCCTATCATGCATTTTTAAAGGACGTTATTATCTAATTTCATGCTGCCACACAGACAGCATCCATCACAGAATAGCATTAGTGAAAGCTGACTGCCATGATAACTGTAACACACTTCACACTGCCACATACAAAATGTATAGCATGGTGAAGTATCTAACTTGTCATTGCTGTATATGTGGTATCACTGTATTACAGATTTCATAGCTGCAAAACAGCACTTGTACACTTCTTTATCTAGTAAATAGTAATACATCAGAGCAGCTAAAGCTCCACATATTGCAAAGAATTATGATTTCTAAGCAGATGTCAGTATTCACCTAGTGAGCAAAATCTTTGTTAAGAATATAGGCCTAATCATATCTCTCCCTCTGTGTTATAGAACAAATCTGGTACATAACAGAACTCCTTGAACCAGATGTTTTCTTATACTAAAGTGATTCAGAGAAGGCATGCACAGTGTATTACACATGCACATAATTTATGCACATGCATAAGCATTCTATTGCCTTGGACCTCATTGTCACTAATACTGTGACATTGAAATGTGCATATTTCTGTGACATTTCAGATGGGTTATATTTTTAGTGAAAATAAATATTTCCAAGGAAATATTATGCAAATGCCTTTTATTCTGTAAATGTAGGCAAAATGTTATGCTCAGTTGAACTTGCCACCAGATCTGTAATGATAACATATTCTCTTGCCTTTTTCTAGTTTGCTGAATGGATTATTCTAGTGTTAAAAATGTAGTTCACCTCATTTAAAAATACTCTATCTTCCCAGTCAAATTATTGAGTCTTGAGTTCTATTTAGATGTTAAAATTGACTGTTGGTTACTGTTATGCCAGAAATTAACTTGCAAATTTGCATACAGTGCTTTCCTATGACTAATCCAACCACTGGTTCAGGATATCCAGGTCATGCCTTGGCACTAGCCATACATTTTACTGAAGATTACAATTAAGCTGCTGATTAGTGTTATAGCTGAAATAAGCTAACATCTTTGTTTACTATGGCTCCTTTAGGGACAGCAAGAACCTTAGCCCTTGCATTTTGTGTGATGTGTTGCTCCCACAAGAGGGCAGAGTTGCTTATTCATCTATAAGAATTAAAGGTACCCTATCCCCCACCTAATCCTAAGCCTCAGTTAGTGTTACAGCTATAAATACATTTAGGGTTGTACTTAGTATTATGATTACTGGGAGAGGGGTCGAAGGTTATTACAGACTAAGTGACTTTATTTCAGGGTATACTTAATGTTAGGACCACTAAATGGCAGCTGAAGGCTGTAAATGTCATGGCAATAACTACACACAGCATCCAGTCCACATTATGGATAGCAGGCAAGTTCCAGAGCGGAAAGGGAATTTTCTGAAATGTCTTTACAGCTGATGCTGGCTGCTTCACTAAATAATTTTGTTTATATTGTCCTGGTTATTTCCCATTCAGACAAGTAACTGTTCTGTTCCATTTTCTCTGATTTGGTCACCATAAAAATATGAGGTCCATACATCCCTTTTTTCTTATGATTTCCAGATTTTATGACCACTGCACCTCTGGCCTTAGAGTTTTGGTGACTCTAGCTAGACCCTCAATATGTTTGCTTGCCTAGTTAACAAACATAATGGCAATGTACGTTGCCTCAATCATCAAAAAACTTTTCAAGGTATTGTGGAGTTATGTTTAAGTAAGTATATAGGTCAGACTTGCTCAAAAATTATGTGAGATAACTGCAAAATGGATTTAGTATTAAGTAATAAGAATACATTTTGAGAAAAAGAAAATTAAGCATTTCACAAGGTTAACTAAATGTTCTCCTGCTGTCCTGCAGTTCAAGGAGATTATTTGGTGGGAAAAAATGATGTATTACAAGTATCAGAGCAACATACTTTTCAGTGGTTATAGCTTTTACCTGATTGGTATTATTACAAGTAGTACTATTATTGTTTCTGTTTTTATTAACTAATCATTGTTAAATAGCCTCAAAAGTTCGAGTCTCAAAAGAATCCTAGAGCTTCTTTATATCATATTTGTGTCAAAAATGCACTTAATTTGTGTCATGTTTCACAACTCACCAAGCTATATTGCTGACTAATGAATACTCCGTAGAGAACCTTTTCTTTATTTGCAAACATCAGGCCACATTATGTTACTGAATTTTGAAAATTGTTGCGCTTCAGTTGCTTAGTAAGTAGCTGAATGTACCATTCACAGTATCCTAAAGATGTTTCAAAAGCTCAAAATATGCTTAGCACACACTTTTGCATTGCAACAGTGAAAAGATTAGACAACTGCTGATTTTTTTAATTGGAATGGTTCCATTCATAAAATGAAAAATGTTGCTCTGTGTACTGTAATCTTTTGATATTAGTCATCCCAATGACGTGGATGGTGACTGCAGCTTTTAAGCCCAACATGGAAACCCACTAACAGACATTTACATCCTAGAGAGCTTCTTAATGTCTAGGGAAGGACACTGCTTTTTTTAATTAATCGTCACAAAAGAAAGAAAATAATGTAATAAGGTTTAGTCTTTCTTTTAATGATGTAAATGTTTGCTTGGCCACAAGAGGGCAGAGTTGCTTATTTTATTTCATTTTATTTATTTTTCTCAGAATGCTTAGCCTCTGTTAAGTTTATAGAAATCTAAGTCCTTTAACTAGTAAATAATTTATTTTGCATTGTTCAGGCAGTAAACAACATCCTTGTTTAGGCTGAAAAGGTATTTCACGGCATTGCTAGGAAATGGATTAAGGAATTAGATAAGGATAACAGAAAATGAGCCCTGCAGAATGATGAATTATTAGTATTTTACGAAACGTTCTTAGGATAGAAGTGAAGCTGCTATACTGCCTTCTATAATGTGCTAGTTAAAACAGAAAATTTAGAAAGAGTAGTCTGATCAAAAGCAAGAAAGTTATGTCAGTCTGTGTATTTTCATTGGCTAATTTGATCCCATACTAAATCAGAGAGTCTAGCCAGTGCTTAATATGAATATGGAATAGTACAAGTCCTGCACAGCTGAGCTGCTTTGAATGACTGTACTATATGCCTCATTGTTTTCAGAGTATACATTATGCTGACTGCTAATTTTGTGATTCATACTTCATGTGGTTTGATGACTGCTCTCTAAGGTGGAACTTGAGCTGTGCTTTTTTTGACACAGGGAAAGTACAATGCCATTTTATGAGTAAGTACTTGGTTACCATAAAGGCACACATGTCTCTGAGTATAGCAGCTGCTATATTACAGACTGGCTATCTGACAGTGGACCTAGATAAAACGAAATGCTAATCTTGCAATTATACATTTTTTCTAGTGTACATACAGGCCTAGAAAAGTAAAAGCTCTAGCCTTTCCCCATCCTCAGAATTCTGTCTTGCCATGTCAAATATATTAACTTTGTTTCAAAAATGAGTGCAGTAGGGGTGATTTTGCACATGCATACATGCATTTAACTCCAGATTACACTACCACATATGTACCGTCACACACTCAAACAGAAACCCACACACACAAATAACTCTTGAACTGATTATCAATGTATTTGTTTATGTAAGGAATTTATAATATGTGAAACATTAAAAATAAGTATTACATTCATTAGGATCCAAGTCTTAAAATGTTAGGATATGCATGATGTGATACTTTGTTGAATTTGTAGGCAGGAATACACTTTAAGACAATAAAATTAGGTAAATGTTATGATGTTCTTCTTGTTTCACAGTTGCAGTAATTACATTTGGGTAATCTGCTGGCAGATTGCCCTCAGTCGGCCTGATTAACAAAGTCTTGGGTCCTGCGTTGGTTGCTGTCCCTTCTTCCATGATGTCAGGTAATCAGGGGTATAAAACATGCAGCCGACGCCATTACATCAGTCTTTCTTGCCGCGCAATGCCCGAAGCAGAAGCAGTTCACAAGTGCCAGTAGGCCGACTCCTGAAATTTTCGTTTTTGAGTTTCAGAACCGAAGTCTTCAACTAAAAAGCTAAGTACCCCATTGAGGAAACTTTTTCTTGCTCCTTACCGATGTCAGTAAAAGTTAATAATTGCATTACTTGTGGGAAGCAAATACCTCATAAGGATTTTCATTTGTACTGTATTCCTTGCCTAGAGCCTGACCACAACGTACCTTGCTGTCGGTTTTGTGCTAAATTTAATCAACGCACTATTAAACGTTGGTATATTTTTGCTTCTAAATATTTTGGCTCATGCTTTAATTATCCAGAAATGTCATCGGTTAGCAATCCAACTACCGGAATTCCTAAAAAACGCAAAGAAAAAGACAGAGACTGACGACGATGCTTCTCCTAAGCCAGTCGCCAGTTCGCCGGTTCTCAGTGAGGCGCTTTTGCAGCCCCTGATACCTGCTACTTCTGATTCGCAGGCCTCTACTGAGACCCATTTGGTGAGATGCTTTAATTATGGAACCCATGGATGTCTCTACCTTAGATGGGTCTGGAGCGGTTGTGCAGGCACCAGCTTCTGAAGGTGTTTTCAGGCCTACAGATTTGTATAGTAGACTGACGCCATCTTCAAAACTAAGGCCAACATCTAAATCTATGTCTAAAAAACTGATGCCTGGGCCTCATGTACAGGCCCCTATGCCTAAAAAACAAATGATCAAAATGGCTGAAGATTTAATTACTCTGATCAGGGGTAGCCACCCCCCCACACTTCTAAGAGGCCTAGGCAAGACATTGATTATGAATCTTCTGAACAGGATTCTATTTCTTCTGACTCTTCTAATGAACAGGATTTGTCTACACCTACTTATGAGGACTCTGATGCAGAAGATTCCGTTCCTTCTGCTTCTCCCCCTGAGGATTTTTCTTTTGGGGAAACTTTGCATACCTTACGGGAACATTTCCACTGAGAAAGTCAGTATTTCTCTGAATCTAAAAAGAGACTTAGGGATTTTCTTCTTCTTCCTCAACATAGGCCTTTGGCTATACCTCCTGTCCTAGACATTGTTGATGATGTTTTTTCAGAATCTAGTATGGCTCCTGATTCTGTGCCTCCGGCTCCTTTTAAGCCAGACAGATACTACAGGGTACCTGACCCCCACAAATTCCTTTTCAAAAATCCTATTGCAGATCCTGAAACCATTTCTCATGGTCCCAAGTGTATTAAGACCTGTACTGCTAAAAATCCTACACCTTCTGATAGAGATTCCAGGGCGCTGGCTAGATGGGGTAAGAAGGTTTAAAATTCTGTAACCTTAGCAATCAGGGCTTTAAACTGTCAGTTTCATATGCTTAAATACCAGCAGCATATCATGAGACTGCGTAAACAGAAAATTATGTTAATTTCTGACTGTGTGGAAAATAAAGATTTGCAGAATTTATTGCATTCAGCTGAACAAGTTGGAAAACATACTTTGCAATGTGGTTTTGATTCTTTGGCAGCCTCTTGCAGGGCTGCTGTAACTGGCTCTGTGCTAAGAAGGTATGCTTGGCTCAAAGAGCAAACTCTGCCTGATCATGTTAAAGCAAAATTGTTGGATGCTCCTTTACAACAGGACCGTCTCTTTGGTAATAAGGCTGAAGAAGTTTTAAAAAAGATGGAAGATAAAGCTAAATCTATGCAAACTGTGAAAGATTTCTTACAAGTGCAACCTCCAAGATTTAGTAGGCACTGGCCTACTAAGAACTGGTCCTTTCCAGTTCCTTCGAGAGCCACTCAAGTCAAACCCAGACATCCAAAGGCTCCAGGTTTCAGTCACAAGGGACTTTTAGAACAAAACAGTGGGGTGCCTCCTCCTCCTCCAAATCTGGAAACAACAAGGCACCTCCCTATGGTAAGCAGTCTCAATGAATTCCCTCTACCAGGCACTTACCTTTCAGCCGCCCCTTTGGGGGGAAAACTGGCACTTCGTGTAAGAAACTGGCAACTTATAACCCAGGACAAATGGGTTTTAAATATAGTATCCCAGGGATACAGATTTCATTTCCACACATTGCCAATCCCAAAAAGGATGGCCAGAGCTGCCCCCAAATCAGTGGGCAGAGGCCCAGAAACAAGTACTGTCTCTCATGAATATGGGAGCTATTCAACCAGTCCCAGAAGAGGAAAAGGGACAAGGTTTCTATTCAAGACTTCTCCTGGTACCCAGAAAAGACAAATCCTGGCATCCAATTCTGGACTTATCTACTCTGAACACATTTCTGGACATTCCAAAATTCAAGATGCTGACTCTTCAACAGTTACTTCCTATGCTAGGCAAAGATGCCTGGTTGGTAACTCCAGACTTAAAAGAGGCTTACCTGCATATCCCAATCAGGGAATCTTGCGGAAGATACCTCTGCTTCAAAGCAGGCTATTTGCATTACCAGTTCTCTGCACTGTCCTTTGGCTTATCTACTGTGCCCAGGGTCTTCACAAAGTACCTGGCTCCAATAATTGCACTAATTCAGGCAGAAAACAGGGACATTCTTCAAAAACATCTGGTGTTTGTAAAAAAGATTCTAACTTGTCTAGGGTACACCATAAATGAAAAGAAATCACAACTGGTACCCTCTCAAAAAATTACATTCCTGGGTGCAAGCTTGAATACAACTGCCCAGATGGCTTACCTTACGCCAGAAAAGCAAATTCATTTGGTGACTTACTTCAAACAGGTGGCTACAAACACCCTGCTATCTGCAAGACAAATTCTGCAAGCCTTGGGGTTCATGGCCTCCTGCAGTCTTCTAATTCCATATGCAAGACTGCATATGAGGAAACTTCAGTGGTTCTTAAAGAGTTTATGGAGTCAACATTGTCACAGCCTGGAAACAATGATTCCTATCATACCTTGCCTGCAACTAGAGTTCCTATGGTGGGCAGAGGCCTGCCACCAAAACAAGGAACTGCCATTCACTCCATCCCCTGCCACCCAAACCCTAACTACAGATGCATCAGACTATGATTGGGGGCTCTTCTGACAGGGAAGTGCATTCAGGGCAAATGGAGCCCAAATCAAATGCACCTTCATATCAATCAAAAAGATATGCTAGCTGTACAGAATGCTCTGACAGCCTTCAAGGACTACCTTCATCCAGGACAATTAATGATAAAGACAGACAACACCACAGTTATGTGGTACATAAACAAGCAGGGGGATACACACTCCTACCCCCTTTGCAGACTAGCCATGGCATTGTGGAACACTGCCTTGACCTATCAAGTACAACCACAAGCTCAATTCCTGCCAGGAAAGCTGAATACTCTGGCAGACGAACTAAGCAGAAATCTCATGGACCCACACGAATGGAAACTGGAACCACAGATTTTCAACATGTTGGCACACAAATGGGGGAGTCCAGACATAGATCTTTTTGCCTCATCCCAGAACTATCAGTTGGACAAATTCTGCACAAGAACTCATCAGAAAAAAGCCTGAAAAGTGGATGCTCTATCATTCAGCTGGAAAAAACCTATCAGTTTGCCTCTGCTCACCAAAGTTCTACTAAAAGTCAAACAGGACAAACCAAAAATGATTTTGATTGCTCCAGACTGGCCTCGCCAATACTGGTACCCACACCTGCGCAATGTGTCACACCTTCCACCGTGGCACCTGCCTCAGACACCTTACTTACTGTCTCAGCAGAACAACCAAATTCTGCACACTCAGCTCCAAACTTTGAATCTTGCAGCGTGGCTAATCACCTAAATTCACCCTTGGCATCCCTCAGCAAACCTGTGATGGATGTCATTTTGGAGGCAAGAAGGCCTAGTACTAGAAAATCTTATGCTGACAAATGGAAAAGATTCTGTGCCTGGAATCAATCACAAGGGATAAGCACAACAGTGCCCAATATTCCTCAAATTTTACAATATTTAACTGAGATGCTTCACAAGGGCCTGTCCTTTTCTTCCATAAATATCCATGCATCAGCCATTTCAGCTCATTACAACACAGAACTTTCCCTCTTCTCCCATCCTCCGTTAAAGCAGTATCTCAGAGGGGCCAAAAACTTAAGACCACCCAGGAGAGCTCCAACCCCTGCCTGGGACCTCAGTTTTGTATTGGAAAAACTCACTCTCCCTCCTTTAGAGCCAGCTGCTACTGCAGACTTAAAATTTCTCTTCTGGAAAACAGCTTTCCTTTTAGCAATCACTTCAGCTAGAAGGATTTCCGAATTACAGGCTCTTATGGCAGTGGAGCCTTTCATTATTTTTCATGAGGACAGGGTGTCTCTCAGGATCAATCCATCCTTCATGCCTAAGGTGGTATCCAGTATAGCTCTTAATCAGACCATTCATTTGCCAACTTTCTTTCCCAATCCACAGAACAAGGGGGAATGGATTCTGCATTCATTGGATGTACACAGACAACTTAGATTTTACTTAAACAGGACAAAATCTCAAAGAAAATCTGAACAACTACTGGTGGCATTTGCTGCAGGGGCAGAGGGAAAGGCTATTTCAAAGCAGACTATTTCCAAATTGATAAGCCATTGTATTTGTTTCTACTATATGCACCATGGTAAACCTATCCCCCAGGGGATCAGCTCTCATTCCACCAGGGCTGCATCTACTTCTACAGCCTTTCTCAGAGGTGTTCCTACCAGAGACATTCTAGAAGCTGCTACCTGGAGCTCAGTTCATACGTTCACCAAACATTACCATTTACCTTTCTTCTTTAAATCCAGAGCTGGCTTTCCTTCTGCTGTCCTGCAGGTCATTATAGCTGGTCCTAATGCTGTATAAATCCATCCTCCCAACCATAGCTTTCGGAATCTACCCAAATGTAATGACTGCAACAGTGAAACACGAAGAACATAGTACAGTTGTGTACACTTACCATAAATGTAGATGTCTTGCAGTCCTGGTTACCCTCCCTCCAACCCCCTGTTTTTTCTCTTACTATACCTCTTCTTTCCTTTACTATGATTAAAAGCCTTTTTGGTGTATTTGCTTTTGTTTGTAGGTATATTTTTGTGTTTTTAATTACTTAAATATGTGGCTCCCCATTGGGGGGGCACCTGACATCTGGGGCAAGAAAAACTGATGTAATGGCGTCGGCTGCATGTTTTATACTCCTGATGAAATTATGTCATGGAAGAAGGGACAGCAACTGACGCAGGACCCAAGATTTTGTTAATCAGGCCGACTGAGGGCAACCTGCCAGCAGATTACCCAAATGTAATGACTGCAACAGTGAATACACTTGAACATCTACATTTATGGTAAGTGTACACAACTGTACTTTATCTTCCCATATTTACCTCCTTTCCCAAATGATAAATGGACGCAAAGTGCAAAAGACTATGTAACAGTCCGAAGCAGGCAGCCTCGTGTAAATAAATATGGTAATTGCTAGCTTATCATAGCAGAAAGCAGCTCACCATGGCCAAGCAAGTAACATTTGTTGTTTGTCACTGCAAGTGTATTAAAGTGATATTTTTTGCATGCAAAATAACAACTGTATATTGCTACAATTACAATTACAATTTACAATTATCACCTGTTTCTTTCTACAAGTATTGACATAATTCTAATTACAATGGTGTAATGCTGACACTATTCTTATCCTGATTTCAGTGTCATAACCTTGTCATAATATCTGTAAGCTTGCTTCTGCCTGCAAGTGTAACCCAAACTGCACAATGCACCAAGATATAATTTGCTAAACCATGCCTGCATTCAGTACCCCATCTGTAATGGCTCTAATCATAACCATTACATTAATCTGATTTTTGTTTTTACATCATGGTGTCTTCCCTTGTCCTATCAGTTATTCAGATTGACCATATTTAAACCCATTTACCCACTCACTACTCACTTGGTATTTAGGATATGTCACCACTGGTTAAGATATACCTGATACTCAAATTAATGCTTTTTGCAGTTGATTATTTGCTACTGTAAGATATACCTCCTACAGGGATGACTGCCACTGGCTACATACTTTGTTGTTATTATCCATATCTTATAGCTGGTTAAAGTTAACATGTAATACATGAAGTGTAATGATTGTGCTCGAAAAATGGCACAAAGGTAAACATTATGCAATTTTGTGATATCAGCAAAGCCCATAACATCCTTCTTATGCATTTTCAGTGTTGTTACTGAGCCATATAATGCTACACAGACATCTACCACAAAATTACATCAAAGAATCTTGAAATGTCTGAAAGTTGTAACATACTTTACCCTGCTGTAGAAAAGAAAAACAAAAGGGTGGCATTGTGAAGTGTCTAACAGCTTTGAAAGCTGTGAGTTAATAAGAGATGCATTTCAGTCCTAGCCACCATCTATGTGGTAGCACAGCATGTGTTACAGCTTTCAAAGTTGTGAAACACTTCATGTTCCTAAACTTTTTTGTCTGATACTATGATCATCAATGAAGGTAAATATATTACAAAGAATTATGATCAGATTTCTCCAGACATAACCAGTATATTATATGCTGTTAAAATGGATGTCAAGATTCAACTCTCAAGGTTCACTGTTAATGTGAATTTCTTCATATCCACGTCTTAACCATGTAATAAATCTGTTTTGGTTGGAGACACAGCCATAATGCTCTACAATATTTACTTTTTGGCCTTCCCATCCTTAGCGTGACAGATGTTATAATTCCACAGCACTGTTTGTGTCTATCCTGCTGCTGCTGCTTGTAAGATTATTGAGCAACATACTGCTTCTTTTTTCATTATGTGTCCTTCGATATTATGGCCAGCCTTCGGCATCAACAAACTATGCAGCCACCAAATTTGCCATTTGACTAGTGGGTAATTTTCCAACTTCTCTCCTCCCGAGTAAAAGCGAGCTCTTGTTATGGTGCCCTGTTTATAGTAGTTTAAATCAGTTGTGATTCAAGTACCCAGAAAGGAAATAGCTGTATACTTTGTAGACTTTCTACTTAGGTCCCACTCACAATGCAGATAATGACAGAGCCTGGTAAATTCTGTGATTCATTGCCTAGATCATATTGGGTGGGACTGAGCAGAAATCCCAGAAACTTTCAGCAGTGGAGAGTAATGGCTATAGTGAAAATAGAAGAAGCTTTAGGAGCCTCCAGTCAGTAGCACTGTAATGGTCCACAAGAAAATGTTGTGGTCAGGGTACAGCTCATATGAAATGGTTTGGTTTGTAGCCACTAAGTTTTAGTTAGCTAGCTAGTTAGTTACTTTTACCCATTTGGGCCATCATATAGTGTGGGCAGAAGATTTTGAAAAACTAATTTGTATTTATATGAGCCAAGATAGATTACATTATCCATTGACTAGGTACTGTGGGTGTGAAACAGAGCTAAAATCAATTGCTGTAGTCATTTTTATTTTATTACATTCAGACATCTGAAATGTACACAAAGTCTATTATTGCTTAGTATGGAAGCTGCCTTTTGAAGAAAGTTTGTTTGTTGAACTCAGTAATTACTCTGGCTTTGCAAGACTTATATTTATTTGTGTTAAGCAAGTTGGATTATATTACTGTGGCTAGCTAGACTGTGTTTATGTGAAATGGCTGAAATAAATGACTGTGGTCATTACTTTTTATTATTATTAGACATCTGAGGTATACGTATTCAACATAGTGGATTCAGTTGCTATGTAACATAAACGGGCTATCTCTTTTTTTAAAATGGCTGACCATGGTAGTTTGCTTAGGTAAAACAGTCATTACTCTACTTTTGCAGGATTGTTGCATACTTATGTAAAGCAAGATGGATTACTTTTCTGTAGCTATTTGTTTGAAATAAAATTAAAATAAATTAGAATGGCCATGCTTTCTTTTATCACAGTCACACATCTGAGGTGTACACATTCAAAAAAATGTCTATGCCTGCTAGATATGGGGTCTGTCTGTGAATAAAAATGACCTTGCTGTTATGATTAAGATTAAACCAATCATTAATCTGTTTTACAGGACTAGGGTGCATTTGTGTGCAACAAATTACAATTCTTTGCTGCAGTGACTTTAAAAAAATGACAGACATCTGAGATGGATGTGCACTGTCAATAAAGCGGCTGCAGTTGATGAGTACAGAAGCCATCTGTGCATACACATGACTTACACTGCTTTTTTTTCACTGCTAATCAGTCCCTGAATAGGCCTGGCAAAAGCATTGTCATGCAACATATTATATAACTCACCAAGCCCCCTTTCTTTTAAATCCTTCTATTTTAAGGAAATTACACACAAAGAATGTGTCCCCTTCTAAAAAAATACTGTTGAGTGCACCCCCTGGTGCAGACAACCTACTCCCTTGGTTTATATCACTCTGCAAAAACTTACTTATCACACCTCTTCTACACATTTACAACATCTGCTTAATTCAAAATATAACACCAAACATGGAAAATCTTTCTGGTTAAACACCTTCCCAAACAGAAAATCCAGAGGCAACACCATCCAAAGCGAAGGAGAACTTTATTAAAAATAACTCATAAAAATATAAAACGTAGTGAGCGCTTTCGCTTTACTGTGAATGCTTCTTCAAACTTAATAGTTATTACAGAGAAAACTTCTGTTTAAATACATCCAGATAGCTGTGATGAAAAGCTCTCTAGCTCTATGAACTTAATAAACTGCCTAGTTGATGAAATACTTCAGTGCTTTCAACTAAATAAAATGACTAAATAAAATAACTGAATACAGTACTAATTAGCTGCCATATGAAACATCTATATGATAATTATTTTATAAATACATTATTTTAAAATCCCATATTAGATTAAAACCATCAGCTTTGGCAAGAACTGTTAGTATATATAAAACATGTTGATGTCTTAAATCATTACTAGATGGCAGTGTAAACTCGGGTCTATATTAGAGCACCGAACATTCAAAATGTCGAGTGTTCTAATATCGAACCCTAGCAATCGAAAATACAAAACATCGAACATTCGGAACAGCAAATGTTTTCCTATGGAAAAAAAATTGCTGTTCCAAAACACATACACACAACACAAGCAAACCAAACAAACAGAAATCCACACACATACATCTAAACTCGTACACCTAACCCTACACTAAACTATACATACACCACTAACTATCAACTTACCTTAACCCAAACCCTAACCCTAAGGTCCGTCACTATCGCACAGTCACCTCACCCTCGCCCTAACCCTAACTCACCTACCCCACCCTAACCCTCACATCCACACAATCCCACACTAACCTGAACCCGACCAGTAACTTTCCACCAGAGCGCTGAAAATACCGAAGCAACAGAAACAGACAACGAAATTCTTTCCTTACGAAATAATTCAGTTTTCTGTTTCTTTGCTGAAAACTCGACATTTCAAATGTTCTGTGTTCTAATATAGACCCTGTAAACTCATAGTACAAAATACAAAGTAGATGAAAGTATATAGAACATATAGCCTATTAAATACTTAGATATTAAAAAGTACATTATTATAAAACCCCACAATGAATTAAAAAAAGCAGTGACAACAAAAATAAAAAATATATATAAAAAATATGTGTATCAAGACATGATGATATCTTTAAATATCACAGGATAGCAATGTAAACTCATGATGCAGAAGGCAATGTATATGAAGAACAGGTAGAACATGGACTGATTACATTCAACTAATATAAATATAACTGTACGCATCTGATGCCTATTTTCATAAAAATTGGTACATAACTAATGTTTATAACAAATTATTTTATATATGTATAATGTATATATATGTATATATATATATATATATATATATATATATATATATATATATATAAATAACTAAAACAGTTTCTAAAGCTATTAGAATGCAAAATGAAGACAAAATTATTGATTCTCAAGTCTCAAGGGAGGTTGGTCTATAAAATCCATACATATGAATCTATAAGTTGTAACGATGCTGAATTGAATCTAAACAATTCATTTACCAAATTAGTAAGTCTCTATAGATATCAGTAATGGAAATAAACTTCATGGATCGTGACTTAATGGATGAGATGTCTGTCTGCCATCAACAGTTTCAAAGAGACTTCCTCATTGAGGCCGTGGGCCTTATCAGCTTGCAACTTGGAATCTATTTGTTTTCTTTCTTTTCTGTATAATTCCTGATATTCCCTAATCTGATAGTTTTGCTGATCAATTCTATGGCTAAAAAGACAAACCTGTGGGTCAGATCATTATTAATTACATGCTTAGCTAAGGCATTTCTGTCATCTTCTTTTTCTTGATAAGAAAATCACAGAAATGCCTTAGCTAAGCATGTAATTAATAATGAGTTTACTCTGCCATCTAGTGACGATTTAAGACATCAGCATGTTTTATATGGTGTTGCCTCTGGATTTTCTTTTGAATTTGAAGGTTTTTATGTCATAGAGACACTTTACTCCACTGACTGTGCTTGTTTTATTCCTGTGGACCTTCCCAAATAGCCTCAGATACTAAATACTTCCACTTCTGCCCTATCAGCAACCAACTGTCCATTTATAATAGTCAGTACCGCCTCCTCACTGCTAAACAGTATAGATTCTGGGCTGGTCAGAGCATAATAACAGCACTATGATTACTTCCAGATGAGATCCTTCACAACATAGATAAAGGAAACCTCTCTTCATTGACCTTACCAAAGCTTTTGATCTAATTTACAACTTCTTGCTCCTTCACTCCCTCCAAGAAATTGGGGTTAGCCCTAATACTGTCACCTGGTTCCAACATTTCTTAACAAATAAGTATCTGAGAGTCAAAACAGGCCCATCCCTATTACTATTACTACCAGCAGCTTTTACCAGAGGAGTGCCTCGAGGATGCATACTCACCCCACTTTTATTTCAATTTTTATTAACAAGCTACCATCTGATCTCCCTAACCTTCCTGTCACTGTTTATGCAGATGACAAGCTTATGCTTTGATCTTATCCCTCACATTCAGCTGTTCAAACCCTACTTCAGTCTGACTTCCACTCCATTAAGTCTTGGCTAAACAACCAGAAGCTACTCCTAACCCTAAAAAAGCAAACAAAACACTAAAAAGAGAGTAGTCGGGAACCAGTCCACAGAATTAGCATTCGTTTTTAATATACCACTTTCAAACATACATACATACATACAAATGTTTCAAGCACGGGCATTAATGCCCTTCTAGCTTGCCAATATACCACAACACTTGTTCCCATAATAAATGGTCCAGGCTGTTCTTAATATCTAAACTAGTACTTGCTTTAATGTAATTTGGTAGTCCGTTCCAAGCATCAGCTACTCTGTCAGAGAACCAATTAGTACACTTCTCATTCCTATAGAATCTTCTATATAGGTTATCTAATGATTCTCTAGTACTTTTTGTTAACCCCAAACGTTCCCAGAGGTAGTTGTCTCTAAATACCCTATAAACCTGAATAAGATCTCCTCTTAGATATCTGTAAGAGACGCTGTACAAGTTCAGATATTTTAGTCTTTCATAATAACTTAAATTTTCACATCCATGGATACCCTCGATATATTTCTGTCAAACTCTTTCCAGTTTACGCATGCTTGTTTTCTTATAGGGTTTCCATATTGTTATTCCATACTCAAGTTTGGGTCTAATGTATCTAACAAACAATGACTTCATTATTTTTTATTTCCTAGACTTTATAAATCTTTTTATACAACCTATAGTTCTATAACTATCATTAACCAATTGGTTGATATGATTAGAAAAACTCATAGCTGCAACTACCCATATACCCAGGTCCTTAATTGAGTCTACAGTTTTAATCACTGTGTGCTGTATTAAATATTCACCTTTTAATTTATGCCTACCAAGTCTCATATGCATAGCTTTTGATGTATTTATCAGCATATTATTCTCCTGTACCCAAATGGTCAATTTAGTTAAGTTATTTTGCAGACCTTCCTTATTTGTAGCACAGGTAATTAGTTTACCCAGTTTCAGGTCGCCTGCATATAGACTGTAGAAATTCAGATGAAAAAATTAAGTCTGAAAGATACAATCTAAACAAGTGAGGGCCTATGACAGAGTCCTGTGGGACACCCTGACTGTAACTAAGGATTTGGCCTGTCCAGTTGCTGTATGATACTTGCCATGTCCTATTTGTAAGCCATGCAGCTATCCATCTTTTCAAGAGTACATCAGTACCTAGTTGTACTAATTTATTGATCAGTGTTATGTGTATGACCCTGTCAAATGCTGAAGTTAAATCTATATAAATTACATCACAGCACAATGTTTTATTCATGGCTGTTATTATATTGTTATAGAACACCATGGTACAGGTGGTAATAGATCTGTTTTCAACATATGCATGTGATATATGGTTTCAAGTCCCAACCTATCCAGTTCTGACAATAACTTATCCAATATTACCTTCCTCATTATTTTTCCACAACATGAAAGTAGACTTAAGGGTCTATATGACTCTGGGTTTGTCCTACTCCCCTTTTCCTTAAAAATAAGTTTAATAAGCTCGGGCGCTAGGATCCGCCACATAACACAAGCACTCAGGTCACTCCAAGGCAAGTACAAATATGACTCCGTCATTGTCCATGCTGGTGTGAATGACCTGAGACGTACCTCCCTGGACTACATGAAAAGAGACATAGAGGAGCTCTCTGAGCATGTGGCCCAGGCCAGTATGACCCTGACCTTGAGTAGCATCTTACCCTCACCAAGAATGATGCCACAATATGAAGATAAGATGATCAATTTCAACAATTGGCTTAAGTATTGGTGTCATTCAAAGGGGATCCAATGCCTGTCAGCCTGGGATGACATGCTTGACAAGCCACAATGCTTCGCTAGGGATGGCTTGCACCTGTCACCCCTGGGCTTTTGGACATTGGCAAAGGCTCTTGCTACCCCCATAGTGCCTTTTTTAGGCAAGGCTCAAAAGACAAACCCACCTCCATAGGTATCACAAGGGATAAGAAACTAAGAGTAATGCTACTCAATGCCAGAAGACTAAACCTCAAGATGCATGCACTCGAAACTCTCATTAGCATGGAGAACATCGATATCTGTGCAGTAACAGAAACCTGGTTCAAGGCTCCCGAGAGCACCCCAGCACTGCCAGGTTATACCTCATTCCATGCTTTTCGGCCCCAAAACTTGGACCAAACCAGAAAAGGAGGGGGAGTATCAATATTCATCAAAGATACCCACACCTCCAGGTTGGTGGCACAGCACAAAGCATCAGAGACTATCCATGTGCAACTAACAGTGGGTAAAACTGCCTTCCAGTTTATAGCCTGCTACAGACCACCCTCCCAAACCCAGGAACCCCACTCGGCCTTCCTGAGAACACTGAAAAATATGAAGGTCTCCCCAAACACCATTATATTGGGTGACTTCAACTACCCAAACATAGACTGGGAGCATTACTCTAGCTCCAACACCCTAGCTCAAAGGTTCCTAGAATTTATAAACTCAAACGCTATGGAACAACTTGTTACCACTTCCACAAGAGGGGAAAACATACTGGACCTGGTCATCACCAACATGGGGACTCTATGCTCCAGACCAGAAGTGTATCCCTCACTGGTAAGATCAGACCATAAACTAATCTCACTGGATATTCACATTCCGACCCCACCCCGTGCCTAGAAAACCACAGTGAAAAACTTCTAAAGCAAATTTCACACTCCTCAAAACCGAGATGGAATCCTTCAAAGCCCCCGGGCCTGTGGAAAATACGGCCCAGACCGCAGAATCCTTTATAAACGCATTCTATGAACACCTTCAGGAATGCATGGATCATGCAATCCCAAATAAAACCAAGACCCAATCCTCCAAAGGCAGACGTTCTGTCTGGTGGACCCCAGCCATAAACAAACTATACAATAGAAGGAGGAAGCTACTACATGATAGAGCAAAATCCCAAAAAGGGAAGGCATCTCTGATCAGTGTTAGCAAAAAACTATGGGCACTCATAAAATCGTCTAAGGCCAGCTTCGAGAGAAAAATTGCACAGGACACTAAGGATAATCACAAGGCTTTCTTTAGTTATGTTAGGAACCTGGGTGGGAATTCCCAGATATGCTCAGAATTGGTCCAAAATTACAAAAAATACACTGAACCCACAGACATCCTAGCTGACAGGTTCAGTGCAAACTTCCCCCCCCCCCTCCCCACCAAAAGGGCAAATATCTATCCCAGCAGAGTGCTGCCCCCCTGACATCTCAGATGCTCAGGTAAGAGCCACCCTCTCCAAAGCAAAAACCACAGCATCAATGGGACCAGACGGTGTCCTGGGCTGCGTCCTACATGAACTCCAAGAAGAGCTAAACCCAAACATAAAACTACTGTTCAATCTCAGCCTTACCACAGGATATGTACCCAAAGAGTGGTGTACAGCAACAGTGGTCCCTCTCCACAAAGGTGGTGCCTCAACGGATCCTGGAAACTATCACCCCATAAGCCTGACTAGCTTGGTCTGCAAAGCTATGGAAAGGATCATCATGGACCTCATAAAAAAAGATATTGGGGACCTACAGACACTGGATCCTACCCAGTTCGGCTTTGTTAAGGGCAGATCCTGCCTCTTAAACCTGGTTGATTTCTTTGAAACAGTTACCAAGGCCATTGACGAGGGGAAGGTGGTCCACACAGCCTACCTGGACCTTGCAAAAGCCTTTGATACAATACCCCACTCGGGCATTATAGATAAGCTCACCAGCTTAAATATAAACCCCTATGTCACTAGATGGGTTGCAAACTGGCTCAAGGACAGAACCCACATGGTTAGAATTGCTGGAGCCATGTCAGACTCCAAACCAGTTACAAGTGGCGTCCCACAAGGCTCAGTCCTGGGACCTCTCCTGTTCGGTATATATTTCTCGGAGGTACAGGCCAACATGGAAGGACTGTGGCTGACCAAGTTCGCAGATGACTGCAAACTGGGCGCTATAATTGACTCTCCAGCCGACACAAGCATCCTCCAAAAGGGCCTCATAGAAACAGACAACTGGTGCCAGAGCCATGGCCTCAAGCTAAACGCCAAGAAGTGTATAGTCATCCCCTTTGGCAAAAACAAAGTGCCCACAAATTACCACATAGGTGGTAATCCATTAAGTACGGAAGAAGTAATTAGGGACCTGGGGACCCAAGTTGATAGCAATCTCTCATTTGACAATCACATGGCCAAAGTGATTAGAAAAACATTTTATATAGCCCACCTAATCATGAAGGGATTTACATCTAGATCAGGGGAGGTCATCGTGCCTCTTTACTCATCCCTCATCAGGCCCATAATTGAGTACAATTCCCCTTTTGGGATGTACCTTACCAGACACCTGCAGCAACTGGAAAGACCCCAAAAGTACCTCACCAAGAGGATCAAAGGGCTCAAACAGATGCCATATGCTGCCCGGTTAAAGAAACTCCAGCTCTACTCAGTGGCATACCACCTGCTCAGAGGCGATCTGTGCCTGACGTACAAAGCCATGTCCAACCCGGAATTAATGGACATGCTGCACCTCAGAAAATCCAAATCCCATCGAGCACGCCGAGAGACTTGAACCTCAGCACTGAAATAAATAGTACATGCTGGAGGGACAGATTCATAACCCAGAGGCTCCCTTCACTCTGGAATAAAATCCCAGTCCAGGTTAGGCAGAGTCCCTCATTGACTCTCTTCAAGAGGAATCTTGATGAGTGGATGGGAGATAGTAGGTTTACCCCGAGTATCACTTCTGTGTCACTGTTAGACAGAGGCACAGTATACTAACCTCGAAAAAGGGCATAGCAAAATTAATTTAAAATGGGTGGCGAAAGCCAAAGACACTCTGGCTAGGCTTATAAATGCCCTAGGACAGATAGCCTAGTATGAACCTATGAACCTATGTCTCCAATCTTGAGGAATCTCCACATATTTATATGACCTAGTGAACAATAGATATAATGGTACTGTAAATTCTTGCTGAAGTGTTCTCAGGTCATTGTTACTAATTCAGCTTCCTACCTGTGCTTTGTTTTGATTCAGTTTGCTCGATTCTTTTTCCATTTAATCTAATTTGATTCCAGTATCTGGGGTTACCTGGATATCACTAGGACAACTTACCACCCCTTTTGTTGAGCCAAACTGTTTTATATACAATTTTGTAAATATATCTATAATCTGTTGTGCCTGAGAATAAATTTTAGAATCTGCACACAGTTTATTAATCTGTGTGCCTTTACTCCTCCTACATTTTATGTATCTATAAAAAGGTTTCTTATTATGCTCAATATCTTTATATAAATTTTCTTCAAAATGTTCTTGATCTTGTCTCACACTATGCTTAATCTTTGTCCAGTTTGTTTATTTCAGTTTTCAAAGTTGTAGTTCGACCTCTCCTCCATTTGTTATATTTTTTTGTCTCTCACCTTAATCAGATATCTTGTTAGTCAAAGGGGATCCAATGTGTGCCAGCCTGGGATGACATGCTGAGCATGACATGATGCTCCACCTGCTAGGACTGGCGTGCACCTATCAGTGCAGGCCGTATGGATACTGGCAAAGGCTGTTGTTACCCACAGCGTGCCCTGAATAGGTAAGGCTCAAAACACAAACCTACCTCCATAGGTATCAGAAGGGATAAGAATAAGTTAAGGGATAAGTCGAAACAGCAAGATGCATGCAGTCTAAACTCACCCAGTATGGAGAATGTTGATATCTGTGCTGTAACAGAAAACTGGGTCAAGGCTCACAACAGCACCCTAACACTACCAGGTTACACCTCATACCGTGCTGTACAGCCTCAAAACATGGAACAAGCTACAAAAGGAGGGTGACTAGCAATAATTGTCAAGGATAACCACACCCCCATGTTGGTACCACAACAAGAAGCAGCACGGACTAGCCATGGTCAAGTAACAGTGGCTAAAACTGCCCCCCAGTTTATAGCCTGCTACAGACTACTGTCCCAACACCAGGAACTGCACCTGGCCTATGCTGGAATACATGAATATATCAAGTCCTCCAAACCACATTATATTGAGTGACTGAAAATACCCAGACATAGACTGGGAGCATTATACTAGCTCCAACACTGTAGGACAAAAGTTCATAGAATCCATAAACCAAAATGCCCAGGAACAATGTACCACTCCCACAAGAGGGGTAAGCATACTGGATGTGATAATCAGCAACATGGGTACTGGATGGCAAGATGAGAAGTGTATTGCTCACTGGTAAAACCAGACCATAGAGTAATCACACTGGATATACAAATCCTGACCACAGTCCCTGGCCAGAAAACCACAGTGAAAAACATGTGTAAAGCAATATTTGCACTCCTCCAAACTGATGTGGAATCCATTAAAGGTCCTGTGCAGGTGCAAAATATGGGCCACACCTCAGAACCTGTAATACAGCCATTCCATGAACACTGCCAGGAATGCTTGTATTATGCAATCCTAAATGAAAACAAGACACAATGCCATACACGCAGGCATCTGGTATGGTGGATACCAGCCATAACCAAACCATGCAAGAGAATGAGGAAGCTACTACATGATAGAGCAAACATAAAAAATGAAGTAATCACTGATCAGTAGTATGGCAATAAAATATGGCCACACATACAATCCACTAAGGCCAGCCACAACAAGTTGAATCTGTGAATCTTGAGGCAATGTTACACCTGCCCCAAGTACACAGACAACCCCCAACTCCCCCCAAGAAATACAAATATATGTGAGAGATGCAACCATCTATCCAAACTGGAGGCTGAGCTCCCTCAACTCAGTACTCCCAAAACTAGTCAGGAGGAGAAGGTAACCACACACACCACAAACCCAGTCCCACATAGACCTATCACAACTGCAAACCAAAGACATAAACACAGAAAAACATTCCTGGAGGCCCGAATTACAAACACACCACACCAACAGAGGCCTCCAAAGCAGACACCCAATCAAACAACCTCCAAACATAGCACATGCAACACATAGTACACAAAGCTGGTGTGCCAAACAGTCACAGGCCAGAAGGAGAAACAACATGCCTGATACAGTTGTAATAGGTGACACCATTGCGAGACACACTGCTGTCCCGCACACCAGACTGAACAAGGGAAAGGGTACAGTAAGCTGCCTGTAGGCTGCCACAATACGCCACATAACACAACTATGCAGGTCACCCCAAAGCAAGTAGAAATATGATGCAGTCATAGTCCATGCTGGTGTGAATGACCTGAGATGTACCTCCCCGGACTACATGAAAAGAGACATAGATGAGCTCTCTGATTATGTAGTCCAGGCAGGTATGACACTGACTGTTTGCAGTGTCCTACCCTCACCAAGAATGATGCCACAGTACAAACACGGAATGATCAGTTATAACAAGTGGCACAATTACTGGTGTCATTCCAAGGGGATCCAATGTCTGTCTGCTTGGGATGTCATGCTTGACAAGCCACACAGCTGTTCCAGGGATGGCTTGCACCTGTTACCCCTGGGCGTCTGGATATTGGATAAGGCTTTGGCCACCTCCATAGAGCCTTTCGTAGGCAAGGCTGAAAAGTCTAACCCACCACCCTACAAAACATAAGTGGAAAGAAACATAAGGGTAATGCTGACCAATGCCAGATGTGTAAACCCCAATATGCATGCTCCCGAGGCCATCCCCAGTATGGAGAACATCGATGTCTGTGCAGTGACAGAAACCTGCTGCAAGCCTCCTGACAGCACACCAGCACTACCAGGTTATACCACATATCATGCGTCATGGCCCCAAAACCTGGAACAAAACATAAAAGGAGGGTGAGTATCCATATTCAGCACAGACACCCATACGTCCAGGTAACTGACAATTCACAAGGCATTGGAGTCCACCCATGTGCAACTAACCGTAGGCAAGACTGCTGTACTGTCTGTAGCATTCTACAGACCACACTCTCATACACAGGAACCCCACCCAGCCATCCTGAAGACACTGGACAGTATGAATATCCCACCAAATACCAAACAAGGTACTCACAAATTACCACATAGGTGGTAAACCATTATGTATGGAAGGAGTAATCAGGGACCTAGGGACACAAGTGAACAGTAACCTGTTATGTGACACTCACATTGCCAATGTGGCTAGGAAGACTGTCTACATTGGACACCATATCATGAAAGGATTCACATCTACGTCAACAGAGGTCATTGTGCCCCTATACTGTTCTCTTATCACACCCATAATCTAGTACAATGCCTCATATGGGATGTACCTTACCTGACACCTGCAGCAGTTAGAAAGACCTCAAAGGTACCTCACCAAGAGGATAAAGGGTCTCAAATATATGTCATATGCTGCCTGGCTGTAGACACCCCAGCTGAATGCAGTCACATACTGCCTATACAGAGGCATTGCATGCCTGTTGTACAAGGCCATGTCCAACACAGGAGTAATGGACATGCTCCACCCCAGAAAACTCAAAGCCATCGGAGCTGTGAGAGTGAGAGATGTCAACCTCAACACATAATGAAATAGGATGTGCTGGAGGGACAGATACATAACCCAGAGGCTCCCCACACCCTGGAACAGAATCCCACTCCATGTTAGGCAGAGCCCCTCACTGACACTCTTCAACAGGAATCTTGCCAAGTGGATGGATGATTGTAGAGTTACACTGGGGGTCTTCACTGTGTCACGTCCAGACAGAGGCACAGCAAAGCAAATCATAAATGGCCATAATATTCACATAGCAAGGGGTGGCGAAAGCCACACACACTCTGGCTAGGCTAACAAATGCCCTAGGGTGGATAGCCTAGTATGAACCTATGAACCTATGAAGATACAAATTGTACAGGACACTAAGGATAATCCCAAGGCTTCCACAACTGATGGTAGGAACCGTGTTGGGAATTCACAGATATGCTCTGAATCACACAAATATCACAAACAACATACCAAACACACACACATATTGCCAACATACATCCTGACAGATGCAGTGCAACCCCCAGAATGCAAAATATCTATCCCAGCAGACTGCTGGTCCCTGACATTGCAGATGCTGAGGTAACAGCCAGCATCTACAAAGCAAAACACACAGCAGCAATGGTATGAGATGGTGTCCTGGGCTGAGTCCAACATGGACTCCAAGACAAATGGAATGCCAAATCACACTACTGCTCAATGTCAGCCTTACCACAGGATATGTACCCAAAGAGGAGTGTACAACAACAGTGGTCCTTCTCAACAAAGGTGTTGCCTGAATGGATACTGAAAACTACTACCCCAGAATCCTGAGAAGCTCGGTCTGCACAGCTATGGAAAGGATCAGCATGTACCGCAGACATAAAGATATTGGGGACCTACTGACACCGGACCCTACCCAGTGTGGCTTTCTTAAGTGCAGATCCTGCCCCTAAACATGTTTGACTCATTTGAAACAGTCATTAAGGTCATTGATGAGGGCAATGTGGTCCACACAGCGTAGCTGGACCTTGCAAAGGCTTCTATACAATACCCTATGTGTTCATTATAGATATGCTCACCAGCTTAAATATAAACCCCTATGTCAGTAGAGGGGTTGCAAACCAGACCAAGGACAGAACAGACATGGTCAGACATGCTGCAGCCATGTCAGACTACAAACCAGATATAACTGGCATCCCACAAGGCTTGGTCCTGGGATCTCCCTCACCTGGTATATATGTCCCATAGGTACAGGCCAACATGGAAGGACTGTGTCTGAACATATTTGCAGAGGACTACAAACTGCTCACCATATATGGCCCTCCAGCTGACACAAGCATCCCACAAAAGGGCCACATAGAAACAGACAACTGGTGCCATAGCCATGTCAGCAAGCTAATTGCAGAAAAGTGTATAGTCAACCCCCGTGGATATACAGTAAGTGCCCACCAATTACCACATAGGTATTAACCCATTACGTACTTAACATGTAATGAGAGACCTGGGGACACAAGGTGATAGATATCCTGCATTGGACAAACATGTGGCTGTAGTGTTCACAGAAACATACCATATACCCACCTAATCATGAAGGTTGTCAGATCTAGATAAGGGGAGGTCATTGTGGCTCTGCAGCCTTCCTTCATCAGCGTTACAATTGACTACAATAGCCCCTGTGGGATGTACCTCAGCAGTCACCTCCATCAACTGTAAAGTCCCCAACAGTACCTCACCAGGAGTTTCAAAGAGCTTGCACAGATGCCATGTGTTGCCTGATTAAACAAACTGCAGCTATACACACTGCCATACTGCCCACCCAGAGGCAAGCTGTGCCTGATGTATAAACCCATGTCCAAGCTGGTATCAATAAACATGCTGCACCTTGTACAATCTGAATGGCAGTGAGCTATGCACATGAGACCTGAACCCCAGCACTGACTTACATAGGACAAGCTGTACTGCATGATCCATAACACAGAAGCCACCCCCACCCATGAGTAAACTCCCAGTACAGGCTATCCATAGAGTCACTCATCGATTCTCCTCAAGAGGAATCTTGATGAGTGGATGGGAGATGGTAGCTTTACCCTGGGTATCACTGTTATGTCACAGGTAGACAGAGGCACAGTATACTAACCATGACATATGTCATGGCAAACTCCACTTACAATGTGTGTCGAAGGACAAACACAGTCTCCGACTAGCATTAGAAATGGCCTAGGGCACATTGCTAGTGTTTGCAAATGTACACCTATGTTGTGGAATACACTACCAATGTTGGACAAGCCTGGTTTAAGTAGTTCATATCTGAACATAATGCAACATGGTCAGATGTGCACAACTGGCCCCTAACCAGACTGTTGTGCTCACTATGGAAATGTAAAGCAGTGATAGGACTAAAGCCCAGGATACTGTCCACCACAGTCAAAGTACTGAACCAGTGCACTATACAGTACTACAGTGTTAGGTCAGTGTGAAAGGATGTTGACAACTGTATGCAAAGTATCCCATGCAAACCCTGCAGGCACAGTATAATCCCTGTTGTGTTCGCACACAAAGCAGTTGGACAGTAACTACACAACATGACACACAACACACAACCATAAACGGGAGATATTTGTTGAAGTTCACACTCATCCACAAATGTGGTGGGCTGCAGAGTTCAAGATATGGAAAGCTCACACTGGGCATGCTCACACACTTTGATAAATGAGACATATGTCAGACAACATGCCATGGGAAGGCTGAACTGGGCATGCTCACACACTTAGGCCAAATCTCAGTTTAGCAGTTGGCCACACATATCTGGTATTTGTACGTGTTATTCCAGGAACCAACCACATTACAGCAATCTGCCCACTGCACACAGTTAAATGACTACAGAGACATACGTGATATAGTGGATCCCTCCCATATGCAAACATCTTCCACAGATACACAAGTTGTTCATACAAACAGGGAATGCTATGGCAATAAAGACCTGCAAACAGTCTATCAGCAACATATAATGTGCATTTGACAATTAAACATATGGGTGTAGAGGTCAACACTAGGCTGTTTGCCCTAGGGAATGACAGCTTAGCCAGAGTGTGCTTGGCGTCTGCCTCCCCACAGGATGCATATTCCCCTTTCTAAACACTGATGATGTCAGCACCCTATAAGTACAGCAGGAGAAGGGAAACCTCCCAGTAATGCAAATAGCGCACTCCGCTAATGTGTCCGTCTCAAGTGTCATAACATAGTTAGGTAGGGGTTTGAATCCTGCAAATGCTCGGTGTGTGTGAGTGGGGTTGGTGTGTGTGTAAGTCTGTGGGAGAGAAATGTCCCTTTTGGCAACTGGGAAAACACACTACAGGATGCACATTCCCCTTTCTAAACACTGATGATGTCAGCACCCTATAAGTACAGCAGGAGAAGGAAAACCTCCCAGTAATGTGAATAGCATGCTCTGCTAATGCGTCCATCTTAAGTGTCATAACATAGTTAGGTAGGGGTTTGAATCCTGCAAATGCTCAGTGTGTGTGTAAGTGGGGTTTGATGTGTGTGCAAGTGTGTGTGAGGGAAATGTCCCTTTTGGCAACTGGGAAAACACAATACAGGATGCACATTCCCCTTTCTAAACACTGATGATGTCAGCACCCTATAAGTACAGCAGGAGAAGGGAAACCAGCGTGCTCTGCTAATGCATCTGTCTCAAGTTTCATAACATAGTCAGGGACGGGTTTGAATCCTGCAAATGGCAAGTGTGTGTGTGAGTGGGGTTGGTGTGTGTGCAAGTCTGTGTGAAGGAAATGTCCCTTTTGGCAACTGGGAAAACACACTACAGGATGCACATTCCCCTTTCTAAACACTGATGATGTCAGCACCCTATAAGTACAGCAGGAGAAGAGAAACCTCCCAGTAATGCGAATAGTGTGCTCCGCTAATGCATCTGTCTCGAGTGTCATAACGTAGTCAGGTAAGGGTTTGAATCCTGTGAGTGGGGTTGGTCTGTGTGAAGGAAATGTCCCTTTTGGCAACTGGGAAAACACACTACAGGATGCACATTCCCCTTTCTAAACACTGATGATGTCAGCACCCTATAAGTACAGCAGGAGAAGGGAAACCTCCCAGTAATGCGAATAGCATGCTCTGCTAATGTGTCTGTCTCGAGTAGTCAGGTAGGGGTTTGGATCCTGCAAATGGCAAGTGTGTGAGTGGGGTTGGTGTGTATGCAAGTCTGTGTGAAGGAAATATCCGTTTTGGCAACTGGGAAAACACACTACAGGATGCACATTCCCCTTTCTAAACACTGATGATGTCAGCACCCTATAAGTACAGCAGGAGAAGAGAAACCTCCCAGTAATGCGAATAGCACGCTCTGCTAATGCGTCTGTCTTGAGTGCCATAACATAGTCAGGTAGGGGTTTGAATCGTGTGAGTGGGGTTGGTGTGTGTGCAAGTCTGTGTGAAGGAAATGCCCCTTTTGGCAACTGGGAAAACACACTACAGGATGCACATTCCCCTTTCTAAACACTGATGATGTCAGCACCCTATAAGTACAGCAGGAGAAGGGAAACCTCCCAGTAATGCGAATAGCACGCTCCGCTAATGCGTCTGTCTCAAGTGTCATAACGTAGTCAGGTAGGGGTTTAAATCCTGCAAGTGTGTGTGTGAGTGGGGTTGTTGTGTGTGCAAGTCTGTGTGAAGAAAATGTCCCTTTTGGCAACTGGGAAAACACACTACAGGATGCACATTCCCCTTTCTAAACACTGATGATGTCAGCACCCTATAAGTACAGCAGGAGAAGGGAAACCTCCCAGTAATGCAAATAATGCACTCCGCTAATGCGTCTGTCTCAAGTGCCATAACATGGTTAGGTAGGGGTTTGAATCCTGCAAATGCTCAGTGAGTGGGGTTGTTGTGTGTGCAAGTCTGTGTGAGGGAAATGTCCCTTTTGGCAACTGGGAAAACACAATACAGGATGCACATTCCCCTTTCTAAACACTGATGATGTCAGCACCCTATAAGTACAGCAGGAGAAAGGAAACCTTCCAGTAACGCAAATAGCGCACTCTGCTAATGCGTCTGTCTCAAGTGTCATAACAGAGTCAGGTAGGGGTTTGAATCCTGCAAATGGCAAGTATGTGTGTTTGGATGAGAGAGATAATTGTGTGTGAGGGAAATGTCCCTTTTGGCAACTGGGAGAACAGACTACAGGATGCACATTATCCTTTCTAAACACTGATGATGTCAGCACCCTATAAGTACAGCAGGAGAAGGGAAACCCCCCAGTAATGTGAATAGCGCGCCTCCGCTAATGCGTCTGTCTCAAGTGTCATAACATAGTTAGGTAGGGGTTTGAATCCTGCAAATGCTCAGTGTGAGTGGGGTTGGTGTGCGTGCAAGTCTGTGTGAGGAAATGGCCCTTTTGGCAACTGGGAAAACGCAATACAGGATGCACATTCCCCTTTCTAAACACTGATGATGTCAGCACCCTACAAGTACAGCAGGAGAAGGTATGTGGCATGGACAATGACTGAGTCATATGTGTCCATGCCTCTGACTGACCTGTATGCTTGTGTTATGTGGTGGACCATAGTGCCCCACGGGCATATCACTGTGACCTTCACCTTGTCCAGCCTGGTGAGCGTGACCACACTGTACCGGACAATAAAGGTAGCTAACACAACTGTGGCAGGTGTGTTGTCTAGCCGTACAGCCTGTGACTGTTTGGCACACAGGATTTGTGTGCTATGTGTTATGTGTGATGTGTTCAGGCATAACGTATGCCTGTGTGCCAGCTGCAGAGGTGTGTGCCGCTCAGGCAGGATGCTATTCTAAGGCTCCACGAATGGCCCAGTGTGTACACGTGCTTGTATTGCTGTCAGTGTAGGTCTACATCAGACTGGTATTGTAGTCACGGTAGTATTGCATGCCACCTGACAGGTTATGCCAGTACTGGGTTCAGAGTGCTTAGTCCCCAGTTTGGCTATGTGGTTCCATCTCATACATGTGTTGTACGTCCATGTGTAGGGGAGAGGGTTGACTGTGTACATGTGGCAGCTGTGACATTGCCACATGACCCACATATTCCACAACTGTACCATAGAGGTGACTGACAACTGACCTTTGCACATGCTACCATAGTATTGTGATTGCCATGGTGATTAACAGCACATAAGGCCAATGGGGAACAAGGTACATAGGTTCATAGGTTCATAGCTTCATACTAGGCTATCTGCCCTAGGGCATTTAAGAACCTAGCCAGAATGTGTTTGGCTGTCGCCATCCATTGTAAATATATCTTGCCATGCCCTTTTCCGAGGTTAGTATACTGTGCCTCTGTCTAACAGTGACACAGAAGTGATACCCGGGGTAAACTGACAATGTCCCATCCACTCATCAAGATTCCTCTTGAAGAGAGTCAATGAGGGACTCTGCCTAACCTGGACTGGGATTTTATTCCAGAGTGAAGTGAGCCTCTGGGTTATGAATCTGTCCCTCCAGCATGTCCTATTTATTTCAGTGCTGAGGTTCAGGTCTCTCAAGCGTGTAGCCCGATGGGATTTGGATATTCTCAGGTGCAGCATGCCCATTAATTCTGGGTTTGACATGGCGTTATACATTAGGCACAGATAGCCTCTGAACAGGTGGTATGTCACTGAGTAGAGCTGGGGTTTCTTTAACTGGTCAGCATACGGCATCTGTTTGAGCCCTTTGATCTTCTTGGTGAGGTACTTATGGGGTCTTTCCAGTTGCTGCAGGTGTCTGGTAAGGTACATCCCAACAGGGGGATTGTACTCAATTATGGGCCTGATGAGGGATGAGTAAAGAGGCACGATGTCCTCCCCTGATGTAGATGTGAATCCCTTCATGATGGGGTGGGCTATATACAATGCCTTTCTAACCACTTTGGCCACGTGGTTGTCAAATGAGAGATTGCTATCAACTTGGGTCCCCAGGTCCCTAATTTCTTCTTCTGTATGTAATGGAGTACCACCTATGTGGTACTTTGTGGGCACTTTGTTTTTGCCAAAGGGGATGACTATGCACATTTTTGCATTCAGCTGGAGGCCATGGCTCTGGCACAAGTTGTCTGTTTCTATGAGGCCCCTTTGGAAGATGCTTGTGTCGGCCGGAGAGTCGATTATGGTGGCCAGTTTGCAGTCATCTGCATATTTGGTCAGCCACAGTCCTTCCGTGTTGGCCTGTACCTCCGATAAATATATACCAAACAAGAGAGGTCCCAGGACTGAGCCTTGTGGGACACCACTTGTAACTGGTTTGGAGTCTGGCATGGCTCCAGCAGTTCTAACCATGTGGGTTCTGTCCTTCAGCCAGTGTGCAATCCATCTAGTGACAAAGGGGCTCATATTTAAGCTGGTGAGCTTCTCTAGTTTTTTTTTTTTTAATTGTTACAATTGCTGTCTGAAGAAGTCTGAAGTGCAGACGAAAAACGCTGGTTTTAGTTTGGCATTTAACGCTTATTATCTTCTAATAAACGTTTGCGATTAATTCTGGGCTGACTGGTGTTTTGCCTCGTCACAGTGCTTTTTGGAAGCTTCTCTAGAATGCCCGAGTGGGGTATTGTTTTGAAGGCTTTTGCGAGGTCCATGTAGGCTGTGTGGACCACCTTCCCCTCGTCAATGGCCTTGGTGACTGTTTCAAAGGAATCAACCAGGTTTGAGAGGCAGGATCTGCTCTTAACAAAGCCAAACTGGGTATGAACCAGCGTCTGTAGGTCCCCAATATCTATATTTATGTGGTCCATGATGATCCTTTCCATAGCTCTGCAGACCAATCTAGTGTGGCTTATGGGGCGATAGTGTCCAGGATCCATTGAGGCACCACCTTTCTGTAGAGGGACCACTGTTGCTGTACGCCACACTTTGGACACATATCCTGTAGTAAGGCTGGGATTGAACAGTAGTTTTATGTTTGGTTGTAGCACGTCTTGGAGGTCATGTAGGACACAGCCCGGGACACTGTCTGGTCCCATTGATGCAGTGTGTATTGCTTTGGAGAGGGCGGTTCTTACCTGAGCATCTGAGATGTCAGGGGGGCAGCACTCTGCTGGGATACATATTTGCCCTTTCGGTGTGGAGGGGGGTGAGAAGTTTGCACTGAACCTGTCAGCTAGAATGTTGGCAATGTCTGTGGGTTCGGTGTTTCTAGTGACATTTTGGACTACCTCTGAGCATATCTGGGAATTACCACCCAGGTTCCTAACATAACTAAAGAAAGCCTTGTGATTATCCTTAGTGTCCTGTGCAATTTCTCTCGAAGCTGGCCTTAAACAATCTTATGAGTGCCTGTAGTTATTTGCTAATACTGATCAGTGATGCCTTCCCTTTTTGGGATTTTGCTGTATCATTTAGTAGCTTCCTCCTTCTATTGTGTAGTTTGTTTATGGCTGGGGTCCACCAGACAGGACGTCTGCCTTTGGAGGATTGGGTCTTGGTTTTATTCGGGATCACATGACCCATGCATTCCTGAAGGTGTCCATAGAATGCGTTTATAGAGGAATCTGAAGTCTGGTCTGTAGTTTCCACAGGCCCGGGGGCTTTGAAGGTTTCCACCTCAGTTTTGAGGAGTGTGAATTTGCTTTAGAGAAGTTGTTCACTGTGGTGTTCTGGGCAGGGGGTGGGGTCGGGATGTGAATATCCAGTGAGATTAGTTTATGGTCTGATCTTACCAGTGAGGGATACACTTCTGGTCTGGAGCATAGAGTCCCCATGTTGGTGATGATCAGGTCCAGTATGTTTCACCTTCTTGTGGGAGTGGTAACAAGTTGTTCCATAGCATTTGAGCTCATATATTCTAGGAATCTTTGGCCTAGAGTGTTGGAGCTAGAGTCATGCTCCCAGTCCATGTTTGGGTAGTTGACGTCACCCAATATAATGGTGTTTGGAGAGACCTTCATATTTCCACTGTTCACAGGATGGCCGAGTGCAGTTCTTGGATTTGGGAGGGTGGTCTGTAGCAGGCTATAACCTGGAAGGCAGTTTCACCCATTGTTAGTTGCACATGGATAGTCTCTGATGCTTGGTGCTTTGCCACCAACCTGGAGGTGTGGGTATCTTTGATGAATATCAATACTCCTCCTCCATTTGTGGTTCTTCCAAGTTTGGGGGCTGAAAAGCATGGTATGAGGTATAACCTGGTAGTGCTGGGGTGCTCTCAGTAGCCCTGAACCAGGCATCTGTTACTGCACAGATATCAATGTTCTCCATGCCAAGGAGAGTTTTGGGTGCATGCATCTTGAGGTTTAGACTTCTGGCGTTGGGTAGCATTACTCTTAGTTTCTTATCCCTTGTGATACCTATGAAGGTGGGTTTGTCATTTGAGCCTTGTCTAACATAGGCACTATGGGGGTAGCAAGAGTCTTTGCCAATATCTGAAAGCCCGGGGTGACAGGTGCAAGCTGTCCCTAGCGAAGCAGGTGGTTCAACAGAAGATGAATATGTGAGGGTGTAGTGCCTGTGATTAGTTATCATTAGCATATATGACTGCTCACATGGACAAATGCCAGGTAAGTCATATGCAATGTGTCACAGGCAACGTACATGTGAACAGGACAAACAGTGACATTCTGTCAAGTGAGACATGGACATACATATAGTAAGCTATGCAGATGTCACTAGGAGTCCACAGAAGCTCTGTAACTATGCATTGCAGGTGGGATCAGTATTCCAGGGTAATTGCAAGCAAACATGCATGCAAACAAAGCTACAGTAAACAGGGCTGCATGTAGTCCATTGTACAACAAACAAGCTGTACCACTTCCAGTAGGTAACACTGCAAATATGCAGGCACTATGCACATGTACATGGAAATACACAGGTCAGATGGCTAGGGTCCAGTCTCAGTGCACACAAGTGTACAGACCATGTACTGTCAGGATGTACAATAACTGGATGGAAACCCATGTGCTCATACCTGCAGTAATACACATGTCAAATAACAGACACTGAGCCTTCACTCAGTGGTTCCATATGTAGTAGGATGTGTGCTACCTGACCTGCCACCACAGTATCCCTGACATGTATGGGGACTCTCCCTCCTGTGACAGTTAGTTTTGTGTGTTGGGGCTGTCTAGCATGGTATGAGATGTGAGCTTGCAGTGCTAGGGTGCTCCTGTGTGTCCTGTACCAGTCGTGTAGTACTGTACACATATCCACATCCTCAAACATCCGCATTGCAGAGTCCAGTGTGGGCAACATGCCACTTGCAGTTTACATGTCCATCATTGCGTATTAATACATTCATTACCTTATCCCCTGTGCTACCTATGTATGTAGCCTTCTGTTGACATCCTTACCACCAGTATGCCAACATGTGCAGATGATACACTATGGTACTTACCATGGGTGTAGACAACAGTACATGACAATCACACTTACTGCATCAGGCATGCTGTGATATACCCACAATTAATTCAGCACACAGTACTGTTAACAACATGATACTATTACTACACGTCTATGTAGTCACCCTGTGCATCAGCAACATGTTAACCTGTACCTGCACTGATGTTACAGATTGCAGGAGGTGGCACAGTTTCATCATATGCACAGGGTGTGAACTTGGTATGCCTGAGTCAGCTACCGATACCACCGATTGACATGTATGTGTATGTGTGTTGGTGAGGGACAGCAGTACAAGGTGGGGCAATGTTGATGCAGTGTGTGCGTGTATGCGGTAGCCCTAGGTGTTGTCCATTCGCATGTGTGTATGGATGCACACAGTTCCACCTCATGGCTGCCATATACTGGTGTTTGTGGACAGCCACAGACTGTACCTGCCAGGTCATACAGATCAGTGTCTCTGGCCATGGACACGGTACCTGTGCCTTGCAGGGGTGCTACAGACCTTATCCGGTACCAACCCAGACTGGGTACTGTCATCAGAAGCAGGTGTTCGTTGACTGGACACAGATCCCTGTCGGGCCTGGCCAGAGCCACGTGCACGTGGTCTGCTGGGGTGGTCTGATGACAGCACAGACCCAGCATTGCTGGGGCTGCTGCTGGCACTATGGGGCCTGCCATCGCCCTGTTGTCGTCCGCGACGACTGCAAGCTGCTGCTGTTGCTGGCATACGCCCACGTCGACGCCTCAACCGTCCACCATCGCCCTGGCTCATGGACATGTAGTTGTGGAACCAGTCTAATATGTCCCCACAACGTCTGTCTATGACATCGGTGAAATTACGGATGGCAGCCGCAATGTCACGCATACTGTCAGTCATGGCTGTGCGACATGCTGTCAGCTCCCTCAGACCCTGTCTGGTGTACCGTTCCATACGTGACTGTGCCTGCATGAGAGCCCGAAACATAGCTGAGGTTGTAAGATCTCTGTGGGCACAATAGACAGGGGCAGTACGCCCACGGATGCTCTCACGAGAACCCCTGGACATCTGTCTGTGTGGTACCATTTCTGGGCCATGCCCATGGCTGCTGTGTGGGGAGGCATATGCCACAGATACCACATTACCCTGGTCAAAGCCTACTGTATGCTGTCCATCACCTAGGGACATTGGTGACAAAGGGTGTATTGGCAGGATAACTGTGCGCATTGATGGGGTCGACAGCTGTGTACTGTCAATCGGCTGACCAATGGCAGACCCTGGCATACCTTCCTGTGCCATTACACAGATGTCATCATTATCAGTACCCATGGCACCTGATTCAGGTTCCCTGCTGCATGACACCAGAGCAGCACCAGAACCTGTGGGAGGGAAACAGGAAACAGTTTACAATGTCTACACATTACCAGTGATGCACACATCCACACATGCACAGGTCCAGACATGCACACATGCACACATGCACACATGCACAGGTGCACACATGCACACATGCACACATGCACACGTGCACAGGTGCACACATGCACACATACACACATGCACATATGCACAGGTGCACACATGCACACATGCGCACATGCACACATGCACATGCACACATGCGCACATGCACACATGCACACATGCACACATGCACAGGTGCACACATGCACACATGCACACATGCACAGGTGCACACATGCACACATACACATGCACACAGTTGCACACAATTGTACACTACTCAGTATGTGTGATATCAACACACAGACACAGACACACCTACATGCATACAAAGAGCACTACTAAGTGAGCCTAATATTACTATTACTATCAAGACTATTACAGGTATTGTTAATACACACTCACCAGCATGGATAGGCTGCATTGCTGTTACACCGGAGGGACCTGCAGACGTGAAGAAACTAATGTCAGTGGGCACAACTGTGCCATTGTTACTGAGTATGATACAGGTCAGTAGTACAACAGTCGCCTTTCACAGGTCAGCTGCTAATATTGAGGATATCACACTTGCACATTAAATACTATGGTGGCAGCTACAAACCAAGGACACACCTCACACATGCATTAACTACCAGTGTACACAACAGTCAACTATACATATGGCATATTACCTGCACGCTCACTGTCTTGCTGCTGCGTGGCTCCAGCCTCCATCATAATGCATGTCTGCTGCTGTTGTTGTTGCTGGCGGACTGGAGCCACTACACTCATGAGTAGTCCCTCCAGTCTGGTGAGTGGGGGATGTGTAGCCACCCCACCACCTGTGGCAACCTGTTGCCTGTAGATATCCGACGCACGCTGACAGACATTTCTGATTAAATCACTGCAGTGATGTCGTACCTGCTCATATGTCCTATTATGCGTGCCTATGTCATTTACCCGACGGACCAGGTCTTGCCACAGTGCAGCCCTCTCCTGCTGATTCTGGCTGGTGCGGGAAAAGAGTATTGCATAATCCTGCACCAGGCTGTGGTGTATCTCCTCATCCTCAGCTGTGGAGTAAGCGGGATTCCGCGGGTGAGCCATGTACCTGAAAAAGAAAATAACCTGATATCAGCAATATATGTCAGCAGAATTTGGCACACATACTACACATGCTACTCGACTGTTATGATACAACATATCTCACATATATAGCATCTGTCTGTCTATTGGTGGATACACATGTAAATGGCCAGATATCAGTGCTCAGCCAGCAACTGTGCAACAGTACCTGGCACACTCCATATGACATACTACCAAACCCCAGCAGTCAGAACACTGATTCAGGTCCAGAGCACCTCCTCACTCTGGGGGTTTGTATCTAGGTACTGTATGGCCTACATCATCAACTACTGTGAGCTGACCACACACTAATTGCCCTGGATATACATATCCCACCTCCACCACCAGCACAAACAACTATAGTGAACAACATTGCAGATGCAAACTTTACACTTTGTAACAGTGACATGGTATCCTTTCAGCCCACTGGGCCAGTGGCAGATACAACCCACAATGCTGACCCCTACACAAATGCTTTCTACAGACATCTCCGAGAATGCATGGATCATGCAATCCCATATATGACCAAGACACTCTCCACAAAGGGACAGCATCCTGTCTGGTGGACCCCAGCCATAGACAGATTGTATTACAAAAGATGGAAGCTACTGCAAGACAGAGCATAATTCCATAAAGGGAAGGCATGTCTGAGCAGCACTAGTAAGGGTCTATTTTCCATCATACAAACATCCATGGGCAACTTTGAGAGGGAAATCAAGAGGGACACTTGTTCTGGTCAGATTACTAAATTCTGTGGTTAATACAGTATTAGGGATGACACAAGAGACCAAGGCTCAAACTTTAGCAATTTTATTTTTAGCTTTTAACAATTAAGGTTTGTAACAAAAAAAAGCAATTGACTAGTCAATATGCAAAAAAACCTATCACATTAATATGCAAAACCTATCCTATGACCTATCACATTAACAATTATAAAAACTGTTAAATCATGTACTTACAAGCATATGCAAAAAGAGAATCATCTTTGCCACTGATAGGGGGACTCCAAACCTATTCAGTACAGCTATCTGTTCAGTCAAGACAGGGCCGACACTGGCAGGCAATGCTGTATGCTCAGTTCAGGCTCTTGCTTCAATCAGATCCGGATGATGATGAGTTCCAGTCTATTGCCAACCTCTGAGCCTTTTATAGGTTTGAGCATGCCATAGGGTCAATAGGTTCAATTGATGACACCTAGGCCATTAGGTTAATCATTCAGCTGATGACATTTAGATCACCAGTTTATTCATGAGCTAATGAACTGTTTTTAAAACATTACAAATCATTTCCTGAGTTGTCAACAAGCCCCGTAATGTCTAGTTTTATACATTACTTCCTCCTTTCAGAAGGCCGTTTGCCCACACACCTGTGTTATAGTTCCTCTTTGAAATCCCCCTCTGTCTGGTAAACAACTTTTAAACTGGCAAACAACTCCAAGGGTTAACTAAAGTTCAGTTATACCAGCATCAGTGTGCAAGGCTTGCCTTTGAAGCATAATTCTTTTAGGTATATTAACATTAAGCAGCATATCATGTATCAATCTAACATCAAGCACACCTACAAACACACAGCAGTTCAATGGCTTAGGGCATCAAAGATCAGGTAAACTGTGTGGATCCGTCACAGGCCACCCCTTGCACTAAGCAATGACCGCTGTGTGCTTCTAATAATGTGCAAAATTGACAGCATCTTATTGTATTTTTTCATGACCTTACAATAAATGCAGCAGGAAATTAAGCAAAACAACACTGAAACTATTGTGGTCAGCAGTAAAGGGTGTAAAAGCAAGTTAAACCAGGCAGAAGCCTTTGGTGACCACATAAAAATATCATACCAATGTGAAACAGTCATGTCTTGAATTTCATTTGCAATTTGAAGAATGGTACCTTTGTCTTTAATCATTTTAATTACAGTTTGATGCGCATCATGTAAAGTCTTATTCAGCAGGAGCAGTACAACTTGCCCTTCCTGCTTAATCTGTTTAAAGTCTGGGTGGACTAGAGATGGCCATCGAAAAGTGTGCAATGGTTCTATGCTAGCATTTAATGTGATGTCCATCCATCTAGTCAATCTGATCAATTCCCCAGTACAAAAATCAATGATTGCATGTACATTACTTTTAAAATGTGCTCCACTGTCTGTGATTGTTCCATCACTCCAAGCCAGCTTACAGGAGGATACTACACAAGCTGTGGTATCATTGAGTTGATAAATGTCTGTCCCATTTACTATATATCTATGCCAAGCACATTCTCCAGTCCCATTATGTAAACATGGATGAGGCTTTCTTTTTTACAATGTGCTCCACTGTCTGTTGTTTGGTCAGCCCCTCTACATGAATCAAGGCAGTATATACAGCCAGTACATGCTGTTTGAGAGGGCTGTATCTAGTCTGTGCTCCGGTCAGGGATTTAGACCAAAATCCCAGTGGTCTTTTCTTTCCCACATCATTCTTTTGCCACAATCCCCAGGACATGACATTATTAGCAACAGTCACTTCCAAAATAAAAGGTTGCTGTGGGTCTATTTGACCCAGTCCCACACTTTGTTGCAAGGCTTTTTTCGCTTCCTCGAAGGCCATCTGCTGTTTAGGACCCCACTGAAAGTCACATTTCTTTCTAGTCACATAGTGAATAGGTCGTAAAACTTGCCCAAGGTGTGGTACAAATGCTCTCCAAAAGCCCATTGCTCCCAAAAAGGCTTGTGCCTGCTGTTTTGTTTTTGGGACCGCAATCTTTTGGATACTTTCTAAGGCCGATGCAGGTATTTCTCTTTTTGCTCCATTCCATATCATACCCAGGAATTTCACTGATGTTCCCTGCTGTGTTTTATCCTCATTTATTGCCCACCCTCGGCTCTGAAGGTGTTTGATCACTGTTTCCAATGCAATGTCCACATCTGGCTTTTCTCCTGTAATCAGGACGTCATCAATGTAATGGAATACAGTCACTTTATTTAACTGCAACTTAGCCAGATCTCTGGCCACCAGCCCATGGCAAAGGGTTGGGCTGTGTAGATATCCTTGTGGAAGTACCTGGAAGGTATATTGCCTCCCCTCCCAGGTAAATGCAAATTGAGCCCTACTCTTCTGCTATAGGTATGGAGAAGAAAGCATTTGCCAAGTCCAAAACTGCATGGTACGCCCAGCAGAAGAAGAAAGTCTCTACAATGGTAACAATGTCCGCACTGCTGCAGTTAAAGGTGGAGCCACCTTATTCAAGCCCGATAATCTACCGTCATACGCCAGGAACCATCAGGTTTTTTGACAGGCCACACCGGGCTATTAAATGGGCTCACAGTTGGTTCGAGTATGCCAACACAAAGTAATTCCTGGATTGTTTCAGTAATTTCTGAATGGCCCCCTGGAACACGATATTGTTTGATGTTGGTCACCACTTTTGGTGTGGGAATATGCAAAGGTTCCCACTTGGCATCACCTCGAACAACAGCCTTGACTGCATTGACTGAACAGTGTCGTACTCCAAATCTAAATGGCCCTACTGTAGTTTCTAAGGTCCTACCCTTTAGAACATCTATTCCTAAAATGTGTTCTGGTACAGGAGCTATCACGGCTACAATGGCACTAGGAATACCATCCCCAAAGGCTATTTTTACTTTGGTTTTGACACCTATCGTCTTTGCCCCCCCATATCCATCAATCTCCACAGACTGTCCACGAAATTTACGGGGGTTGCCTGCAAACATAGTTATTTCTGATCCAGTATCTACTAAAGCCATTACGTGTTGTGGTCCTCCCTCCAAAAATGGTAAGAGGCACGTGGGCCGGTCCCCAGGTGTAATGGCTCTAACTGTGCCTCTAGCTACTGGGACCCGCCTTCTAGTCAATTTGCTTCCATTTTTTCCATTGGGGTTTTCCACCCTTCTCTCCCCAATCTCTTTCATCAGTAAACTCTCCCTCTGCCATTGTGCTAGCTCCTCATCAGTGGGGATGTCAGGATACAACTGATTCCACCCTTTCTTCCCTTCAGTGGTACTTCTGTTTGGGCTTTTGCAGGGGTTTGTTTTCCTGAAAGATCTGATTCTCTTCCTTTCTGCTTCTGTTTCCATTTTTTGTATATTTCTTCTGTAGTTATTCCATCTATTTCTGCAGCTTCTACCCCCCATCTTAACAAATCTAGAAACATCTGTCTCCTTGTTACTTTTTCACTACCCGTGCTTTTTAACTTGTCTGTATTTGCCTTTCTGGCCTTCCTCTGCTCTTTCTCTTCTACCAGCTCTGCCAGCTGGTTTAAAGTAGACATTACATCCCATATCGGTTGGCCAATACACCCTGCCAAGGCAGCCATAAGCTGCCCTTTCCACCATTGTGGGGCATTTTTAATTAACTTATTCCTCATATTACCAGTAAAGATTTGTCCGTCTGGCCCTTTTGGAATATGCAACTCCCCATTTATCATTTCTAATGAGTAAATAGTTGTTAACATGGCCATTTCCCTTAGCTGTTGGATTGCTTCAGCTATCGTTTTCCAGGATTTGCACTCCTCTGCTACTGCTGTAGCATCCGGCCAAGTGGCCCGAAAGGCTGAGGCTAACCATACCACCAATGTATTGATATGGGGATCTTTATGGTCACAATTGTTCACTATCTGCTTCAGCCGGGGGGTGAAATACTAAACAGGCACACTGGTGCATCTCTTCATCACTCAGTGACACTGCCTCTCCCCCTGTATCCCAGACCCGAAGAAACCAAGCCAAGAGGGACTCCTGTATTGCTTCAAAGAACAGCCATCCAGCTGCTCCCACTCCCTCTTTCACCTTCTTTCCCTTATCCTCCAATTTTAAACCTGATAAGGCCTTTGCCAGCTCCTCAGGGTCTACTGGGTTTACTGGTGAGGAATTTGGGGAAGGTGGAGGTGAAACCTGACTCAATGCCTTAGCAAGGGGGTCCCATTTTCCAAACAATGCTGGAAATTCAACTTTTGCCCCTCCCTTACTTTTGGCATCTACATATTGTTTCTTATTTAACCCTACACCTAGGTGCTTAAATGGAAAAAACATTGGCTGTTGTGACATATCTACTGCAAACCACAGACCTTGCCGACTACGCCAGCTGTTCTGGTCCTCATTTATTAATTCTGTGGTTAATACAGTATTAGAGATGACACAAGAGACCAAGGCTCAAACTTTAGCAATTTTATTTTTAGCTTTTAACAATTAAGGTTTGTAACAAAAAAAAGCAATTGACTAGTCAATATGCAAAAAAACCTATCACATTAATATGCAAAACCTATCCTATGACCTATCACATTAACAATTATAAAAACTGTTAAATCATGTACTTACAAGCATATACAAAAGAGAATCATCTTTGCCACTGATAGGGGGACTCCAAACCTATTCAGTACAGCTATCTGTTCAGTCAAGACAGGGCCGACACTGGCAGGCAATGCTGTATGCTCAGTTCAGGCTCTTGCTTCAATCAGATCCGGATGATGATGAGTTCCAGTCTATTGCCAACCTCTGAGCCTTTTATAGGTTTGAGCATGCCATAGGGTCAATAGGTTCAATTGATGACACCTAGGCCATTAGGTTAATCATTCAGCTGATGACATTTAGATCACCAGTTTATTCATGAGCTAATGAACTGTTTTTAAAACATTACAAATCATTTCCTGAGTTGTCAACAAGCCCCGTAATGTCTAGTTTTATACATTACTTCCTCCTTTCAGAAGGCCGTTTGCCCACACACCTGTGGTATAGTTCCTCTTTGAAATCCCCCTCTGTCTGGTAAACAACATTTAAACTGGCAAACAACTCCAAGGGTTAACTAAAGTTCAGTTATACCAGCATCAGTGTGCAAGGCTTGCCTTTGAAGCATAATTCTTTTAGGTATATTAACATTAAGCAGCATATCATGTATCAATCTAACATCAAGCACACCTACAAACACATAGCAGTTCAATGGCTTAGGGCATCAAAGATCAGGTAAACTGTGTGGATCCGTCACAACACTACAGATAACCAGAAGGCCTTCTTCAGTTATGTTAGCAACCTGGTCAGAATCCATCCTCTATGCCCATAGTTAGTACACAACAACAAATATTTCACTGAAACCACAGATATTGGCAACATTGTGGCAGACAGGTTCAGTGCAGGTGTCACCCCGCCCTCTCCCCCAAAATAAGACATAGTTATCCCAGCTGACTGTAACCTCCCTGTCATCACAGATGTCCAGGTGAGAGCCGCCCTCATGAAAGCAGAATACACAACATGACTGGGACCTGATGGTATCCCCAGTTGCATGCTACATAAACTCTGACAGGAGCTAAACATGCATATAGAAGTGCTATGTAACACTAGCCTGACTACAGGATATGTACCTGTACACTGGCGCACAGCAGCAGTGGTTCCACTCCACGAAGGAGGCACCTCAACATACCAATACAATACAACACAATACATTACATTACAATACAATACTATACAATATGCTATTGCCCCTGGGACTACAGCAGCATACTGTTCTGCTACCCTGACTATTGTGACACATGTGGTGTGATGGTACCTGCTGCTGTCACACAGTTACACAGGGTGACTCATATGGCATATTACCTATCTGACTAACATTCAGCAGGGGTATGTGTGACATGTGCTCATGGGGAGTCTTGCTTCTTAACACTGTGTGGTTTATTGCAGGGTATGTCTTATCTGTGGGTAGGAACTTTTACCTACACATGTGCTCTCTATTGCAGTGGCATGGACGACACACAGCAGTCATTTAGGTTGTGGATGGTGTGAGGTGTTACTATGGTTGTTGGACATCTGTCATGGGTGTGACTTATGTATGTAAATCCGGGAGTGGTAACCTCTATGTGGGTAGTATGTGTGTACTCTGTGGTGTTGTCAGTCACTGTGCATTGGTGATGTGTTTGAGTGCATTGTCACAGTGTTGTACATGTCACTGTGTCCTTCTCCATATCTGTAGCTGTCATGTGAGGTCCATACCATGGCATCCATTATGTGGTGTGGAGGGGTACACCGACCTACATGTCCATAGCTGACACACCATGTCTGCTGACACATACCATGTGCAGGTATTCCAGGAATAGTGTGCCACTGTGAATATCACTGGGGGCACTATTGTACACATTTATGACCCTGTTCACCCTGACACATGCAGTGGTGGGCAGCCAATCACATATCTGGTGGTTACTGGTGTAGGTGATTTGAAATGGGTATGGTACTCCGGTTTTGACACTGGTGTTCACTCCATGCCTTTGTCACCAGGCACCTGTTGCAATACATCTGTACACATGTGCCTCACTCAGAATATATATACATCTCTCTCTCTCTATATATATATATATATATATATATGTGTATATAGATATATCTATATGTGTATATATATATATATATATATATATATATATATATATATATATATATATATATGTCTGTATACATATACACATATATATATTGATGTACATATATTGCTATAGATATGGAGGGGGGACACAGAGGGGGTGAGAGTGACAGAGGGGGTGGGACAGGGGGTGTTGAGGTCGTCATATACAGTCATACCTGTAGATAGTCAGATCAGTCTGTCTATATATATATGTATCTACATATATCTATATCTGTATGTGTGCATTACATATATATGTTTGTACATATTCTGTCTATCTACATCTGTCTATGTATTCCTACATCTCTCTCTATGTATGTGTACATATATGCATATTATATATATATATATATATATATATATATATATATATATATATACATACATACATACATATTTTGACATACATACGTATCCATATGATAGACAGGTATATCAACATGTTTGTCTACCATACTGCATACACACACTAACATACTGCTAAACATAAATAACTGTGAAACCTACTTTGTACATTGCACTACAACCTACAGTCAACCTACATTGATATGTGCACATAGATGCTCTCACATACAGATGTATGTACAGCCTTCACTGATAGTTGCTGTATGTCCCCTGCCCTTTACACATCTTCATATACATATGGATACAGACCAATGACACATATGGAGGGTTCACAGTATGTAGACCTTTATAGTATTACTTTACATTACCTGTGTTTGTCACAGCTGCTTGTGTTGCCATCTGGTTTTCTGTCCTGCTGCTCCACTTGCCAGTTGTCAGCTTTCAGGTGGCTGTTGCTGACCAGTTTTGTTTGTGTCTGCTTAATTTCAATTTTCTCTGTCTCTGTCTCTGTCTCTGTCTCTCTCTCTCTCTCTCTCTCTCTCTCTCTGTCTGTCTGTCTCTCATGTCCTCAGGGTGCAATGAAAGTATTGCATGTGTGGACTGGGAGTACAGCATACTTTTGTAGGTATCTGCATATGTCCATGTGATGGCCTCTGCACCAATTGTTAGCCAGCATTTGCTAATTGCATGCAGCCAGTTGTGTACTGATTGCAGTTCTCACTGTGATTTCAGAACAGTGCTATAAAAAGGTATGTGAGATAGGCGTAGCCCTTTCAGATTTTAAGGGCAGGGACCATGCTGGTATGCTGTGGACAATGTTCTGTGAGTGTAAAGGTTGGTAAATCTCTCATATTTCCAGCTGTGTTGTAGATTAGCATTCCTCCATTCATTTCTCCAGTTTCCTGTACTAACTGTGTATGTACACTGACACCTACAACTACTACTACTGTTAATGTGTGTGTGTGTGCTTTCATTTCACTTTTGCTTGCACTTTGTTGCTAAGGCTTCAATATTTGCCCTTTACAGTCACTACTTGTATGCCTGCTAGGTGTCCTGACTGTAGTGTGCTGCTGTAGCTTTCCTATTTTCCATGTACATTCACACCTTGGAATGCTTGCTATATCTGCTAGGGTGTTACAGCATGCAGTGTGGTTTGGCCATGGTGTGGGCCTTGACATCTATTAGGGTATTTGAGTATGCTGCTGAGCAGGCCCCAGACACTCTCAGGTTCATCTGTTATCTGCCTCATGGAATGGTACATATCAGTGGGGTACACCCATTAAATTGTCTGGTATGCTGCAGTTGTGACTGTGGGTTAGCATGAGCATATGTATTACTAAACTTATTCTGCCATGCAAGTGGTGAATACTTTCAGGACTCCATAGTTACCATTGCATGTGTTGTTACACCTTTCTGCCTACAGTTTGTACATTTCACATGGAGTCTGTGGGGCATCCCTGTAAGTCATACACTGTTGCTATGTCTAGGCTCTTAACTATTCAAATATGGTGGTGTCAGACCTCTCATGTGTACAAATATTTGCAGGTTGTCCACATTTACGCCTCATATTTTGGTTAATATCTCATGCACAGCTTTTTCTGGCAAATCACTCTGGGCTCAAGTCAGAATATAGTGACAAACATTCAAGTTTCAGACTTCATACCCTTCCAAACATCCCACAAAATGCAGACCCTGTTACTCTCTGAACTGTCTGCGTTTGTTGTAACATTATTTGTAATGTGTCCCTGGTTTTGGGCCTTTGCTCCACATATTTTATTACTTGGTCCGGATGTGTTCCTGTAAGAGGTTGTGGGGTATGGGCAGTGATTATCTTGCTGTGAGTATGTGTGTGGCTTGCAAGGTGCTACAGTGACATTATTACCTACTAGCTACCAACTAGCATGTCTGTTTCTGTTCACACACTACTATTATGGAAATCCACTAGTTTTGACAGTAATTCTAAATGACATGCTTTGTGTACTACACATCCTATATTCCCTTTACATTCATTTCTACTATTACATGATATATTTATTTTAGCACAATGTTCTTGTATAACAGTCATGGCTTAGTGGTAAGTCATGCAGACTACTGTTTCCAAGGTCCTGGGTTCGGGACTGACAGTGGGATTTTATTTTGCTTTTGAACTGACTACAGGACCTGTCAATCAAAGTGACTAAGGCACTTTTAAGCAGTTGTAACCGGGTTAGCGCTGGTTTGCGTGGAGCTCACGCATGCGCACTGGCGTTTAGCTCTGCGCACACACACGCACACCCGCTTACAACCGCTTAAACGTGCTTACTCTTGCACACACCTGCGCTATTTTCTTTGAAAGAAATGAAAATGGGGAGACAGGAAAGTGGTGAAAAAGGGGTCACAAAGAGGGTAAGACAGTAGGGAAACAAGCTTGGGTTTTGCAGGAGGGATGTAGGTAAGGCCCATAGCTGCCCATTTCTTCATCAGCAACAGCTGTACATATGTTTGTAATTTGGTGTGACATTTGATACCTTCCACCCCTGAGAGAGGTGTAAGGACAACAATAATACTTGTTGTACAGCCAATTGTAATTGATAGTTTCCATGTCTGGTAGACATATGTGCGGAATGGGCAGCTATGTATGGGGCATAATTTTTTTGTGGGTACAGAGTGCCCTTTTTTTTTTTTCAGGTGAGAGTGGTATGTCAGGTGAAGGAAGTCGGTATAGCTGGGGAGGTAGGTTGGGTAGGTCAACAGACAAGACAAACAAGACGCATACAGGGGCGGTGTATGACATGTGTGGGGGGTTACACAATTGACAGGGACGAAGGTTTGGATATCCAGAGCCCATGAGCCCACAGATGGCAACAGTGGAACTGATATCCCCACCCATGGGCAGTTGCCACTGTTCCTTCACTGCCCAGGATGGGGCTGTGCTGGGGGCTGTGTAGGCCGGGCAACAGGCATGCCCGTAGGTTGTGCCACCTGTGCCTCAAGCTGGCGTAGGGGCTCAAGAACAGAGTCCCGGATCTCCCTACGCACCACAGTCCGGACGCTATGGAGGGTGAGTGGTGGTTCTCCTCCAGCCACACTTGCAGAGGGGGGACGGGCCCCATCCCCTGCAGTGCTTCCACCCGCAGGTGGCACAGGGCCACCGGAGGAGGGTCCAGACTGGGCACTAGTGCCAGGTGCACTCGCCAGCTGAGGTGGGAGAGGTGGGTCCACTGGAACCCGCCTTCCCTGTCGTTCTATGTTTTGCATTATGTCATGACAGTTTGGGTTAGTAACATACAATACCATTCACAATTAGTTGTAATAGCATGCATTAGTATTCCCATTAACCAAACACCCAGATATTCACACCATTGAACAGCAAGCATAACACATGCATAATTTGAACAGCAATACACAGTCCAACAACATGCAGGGTTGATTGATGGCAACAGGCCATCAGGTTTGGATGTATGAACAGGGCAGATGCATCAACGGACATGCAAATATTTATGACCCATCAGGACAAATGTCCAGGGGTGTTAATTGTGATTGCACATACCATTTTCACGTGGAATGGATTATATGTGGTTATAGGGTGGGGTGAAGAAAATATTATTAACACCTTCGAATACCAATACATATGCTGTACATTTCTAATAGCTACAGATATATACACACTACTGTTCTAACTACAGTTTCCTATATGATAACTACTTCAATTTGGTGATAGGACTGTTACTGCTACATCAATATACATTTTATTGTTATTCATACACGTTCATATCTGGCTTTGTTCAGCTACATCATCCTGCTACATTTGCTTTATATAGCTATAGACAACTGTGGATGTTTGATATTTCAGACAATCATACTATCTGCATATTGCAGACTGAGAGCAACATATCCAGATTTTGGGATACACATTCCAGCTGCAGCAACACTTTGGACACATTTCGCAGTTTGGTTCTACTTGTCACATTCATTTCATTCTGTACTGACTGCAGTATACTTTATACAGGGGTTATTACTACTTTATTGGTGGATTCATAACTCTTTCTCACACCCTCTCACTTGTTTTCATTTTACTATTCAGGATGGTACTTACTTCTAGGCTTTATTGACATGTTTTACCTGTAGTTATTACAATCCTTTCCAGCAGTCTCACTTCTGTCATGTTTCAGTATTTCAACGGGGATATATTTCACACATGTGAGTTGCTCATCTTCTGCAGCTGTACTTTTCAGCCTGCTGCAGGTTGTGCACTATGATATTATAGGTGGAGCATCTTTATTTCACACTTTATTTCAGACATTTTCATTTTTCTGTTTGGATTTCAGACTGCAACACACTTTTGTAATCAAGCAATACTTGCAAACACTTTTACACTGTTACTTGCACATTTTATTACTTAGTGACTACACTGCACTCTTTTGCTAACTGTCATACTTTTATATTTCTTTACAGTTACTGGGAGTGGATTACTGACCTGCCTGGTGGCGCAACCGCACCAGCCTATCGCCATAGGCTCTGCGGTTCGCAGAACGGACACCTACAGCTGTAATATAAATGAAGTAATATTGGAATACACATCTCCATAATATCAGCTAATTTAATTTCTTACATACATAATTAAATGTAACTTACTCAGTAGTGGGGTGTTGGGCATTTGCCTAGCCTCCTGGATCCAAAGGTTCAATTGGTCCTGCTTGCATCTCTTCAGGTCCGCATGGTGGTGACGGACCTGCTCACCAGTCCTTGGAATCCCTGTGGCACTGGTAAGATCATGAGCCAACCGGTCCCATGCCTCAGCCCTATATGCTCCCCACAGGGCCTGGCCCTGCATGAGTTGGGCCTCATGATTGTGGACTAGGAGCCAGACCATGTATCTGGACTCCTCAACGCCCCACCTCTGTGCTCGAAAGCAACTACCCTCACCTACACCTGACATTCTGGCTGCAAGTCAGTTCTACAATCGTTTATGCTGTGTATTCCCACCTATGGGGCTTATATATACCGTTTTTCCTGCACTTATCTGTGATTGGCCATTTTGGAATTGTATCCACTTCACAAAACCTGCTTTGTCATGCTCCACTTTCTATTCATTCCTATATATTTGCTATTACTGCATTTCTGAGTACAGCTGTCGTAGCTTAGTGGTTCAGTACCTTGACTATGGTGCATGGTATCCTGGGTTCGAACCTGGCCACTGCTTTTTATATTTTATGACTGTCTAGACAGGCTAGGGGATGTGTCTGTGTAAAGGCAGTTTTGTTACAGCTTGCTCAACGTTGCCCGTCGGTTAGCTTGTTGGCGCGGTGCGCAGCTCTGCACAAACGGGGTGCGCTGGCTTACGCCTCATTTGGCTGTCAGCACGCATAGTACACTCAGCTCAGCTAGGGGCACACAGTTTCAGTGTGTGAAACCACTGCTCAGCTACGGGCACTCATTTTGCACCAATTAAACCACTGCTCACCTACGGGCACTCATTTTGCACCTGTTAAACCACTGCTCACCTACGGGCAGATGCACTCACCTTGTTAAACTGTAGCTCAGCTATAGGCACATCTGGCATTTTTTTTATTGTTTTCTTACCTCACATTTCTTCAAAATAAATGGACTAGTTCATTACATTTTACATAAAATGTGATTTTATATGTGTACATGTTTGTCAGGGACTTGTTTCGTGCTTATTTTTCTAAAAATAAAAGATGGTGTTGTGGGGGCTCGAACCATGAATGCCTGCTCTTCAGCTGACATCTCTACCACTACACTATTGCCTCTTGGCTTACTTTGTATATTTAGTTGTTATATGCTTTTCCACTGACTGCTAACTGTACCTAAGCTACGGGCACGCCCGCGCAAACGAGCGTACTCACGGTTAAACATCTTTACAATTTAAAAAAAATATATCACATGTTCATTTATATATTTTCTGTTCATAGTCTGTGGGGGCATGTGTTGTGTTGTGTTTATTCACATTTCCGTGGACTCTGTCGTGGGTGTTTACTTTGGGCACTTTTACTCTTCTGGGGGCATGTCCGCTTGCAGGGCTCAGCCTACGGACACGCCCTCTACTGTCTTACATGGACCGTGTTAGACTTAGGTGTGATTCAGCATGCTCTCATGAATATGCAGAGCATGCTGACATCACTCCATTTAACTGCAGCCTCCGTGTAAGAGTTATAACTCTTACACGGAGGCTTCGTGAATCCTGCCCTTTATATATTGTCTTAGTAGCCAGAGTTAGAAGTTTAATTGATGTTCATTTATACCATTATATCATTGGTTAATTTTAATTAATTTATTGATTGGTACTTTATGTGCCTATTTAAGCATTTGGCTGTCTTTTAGTGTTGTCTGATGAAGCAACGTTAGTTGTGAAAGCGCACACCATCTCTGTACTTTTTGTGAATAAACGCCTGCTGAGTGTTATCCTGGTGCATTTTTTTCTTCTTTTTTTCTTCTTTTTTACTTGGATATTCCTTGCACCTGGGTTTTACCCACAACTGTCTTTGTTTGTTTCCTGTTTCCTGACTATGTTCTTTTTCAGTGGTTTTTTTTTTGCTTTTTTAAGTTTCTTTCACCACTATCAGAATTGTCTTATTTTTACACCTAGTCCTAAACTTCTCTAAAACAAAAGGTATGGTATTTGGAACCTCACAAAAACTGAAAAGGACTCCTAAAAATCTCAATATTGCAGATCTCAATATGTGCCCAATAGAAATAACCACATCCTTTATGGCTGGACCATTCACTTAACTTCCAAAGCTTTATTGAAAACACCAGGAAAAAGATCAGTTATCTTATTCTGGTCATGGAAAATATCTCCCTTTCTCTGCAGACCATCTAGAGCTGCAATAGACAAAGGAGTGTTGCTTGTTCAACTTGAGTACGGTTCCCCATCATAGCTACAGCCTCTTCCACTCGATAGTTCATTGAAAACAAAATCTGCCTAATCAGTTACAATTCTACCTCTCAGGAGAACCACTGCATCACATTCTCTAAAGCCAGATGGCTACCAGTCTCCTATAGAGTTGAGCTACCCTTAGGGATTTGTTTTCAAATTACTACAATCAGGTGTCTTTCCACCACTTGCAGCCAAATTGCATAGTAAACCCCCCAACACACACACACACACATACACATACACACACACACACACACACACACACACACACACGCACACACGCACACACGCACACACACACACACACACAAAACCTCTGCAACCTCTCTCAATTAACTTACTCAATCCAGACACCCCAAACTAAACTGCACAGTACCAACCATTCCTTCTCCATTATTGCACCCAAACTCTCCCCTTTATCTTAAAAAGTCTCCTCTTTTCCCAACTTTCATAGCTCAACTCAAAAGACGTCTTAATCAAAAATCTGACAGCAAGTGCTTTTCCACTGGGCACATAACCTAACTCACTTACATCACTTCTACTTTGATCCTCTGTTCTCAGCTTCCTTGTTATATTTACTACTAAAATCAATTACCATTTTATTTCCTGCTTTGCTAATATTAATTACATATTGTATCAATTGTCTCTGGGATTATCTACCGTCTATGATTACTCTGTGTTTCCGAATTTGTTCTACTTTCTCTTTTTTTGTGATTCTCTTTATCCAAGTTGTGACTGCAAATGGTCTATAATGATCACTGCACTACTCTGGTACACAAACTAAAATAAATAAATATTTGTTAAAATTAGTATAAAATGATTGTTGCTATGGCTTATACTGGCTTCTACACATGTGTACACAGGGGGTACTGCAACGTATCTAAGAGTGAGACATTAGCTACAATTTCTTTCACTTTCCGTCATGGTCAAATGTCACCTTGGCACACATTAAGTGGATGTGTTTGATGGTCCGGGCAAGTTGTGCGTGAGAGCACCTGATCACTGCCACAGTAAAGTAGCGATTGGTGTTACCATATCACAGCACTGGTTCATAGTTGAGTTCTTAACCACGATTCCTCAGTATGGAGTCTGCATATCCTCCTGGTATCTATTTGGGTTTTAATCAGGTGCTTTTGTTTCCCCCACAACCGAAAGACATGCCATAGGTGAACTAAAGTTTCTCCAGTTTGCCTGTTGGCAAGTGTGTGCATATGCGTGTGTGTGCATGTTGTGTCAGACCTAGACTGAGAGAGATGGTGTTTGTATGCTTGTGAAAACCTACTTGGAAAAATAATGTCACCACTTTTATCTGTGGTCGTACACATTGCTGGGGGCACATAGATACTTGTTGTTAGATGTATACATATGTACACACTGTGTGTGCATGTGTGTGTGTGTGTGTGTGTGTGCGTGTGTGTGTGTGTGTGTGTGTGTGTGTGTGTGTGTGTGTGTGTGTGTGTGTGTGTGTGTGCGTGTCTTCAGGCCTACAGCCCCTATGAGACCCCTGTTTAATTCAACTAAACCTGCTCAGAGGTGTGCACAGAAGGTTTATATAGCCAGAATTCTTTGGGTTAGAAGTATAAAAAAGAACCGGTATAAGTTAATTAACTTTAAATATAACACATAAAACATATCACAGTACATCTAGATCTTCTGCTGTGTAAGGGGATTTTTATACAATTATAATAGGAGGTCCACATTTTCAACATCTGCTCCAGACCCCACCTAATCTAAAATCTGCCATGCTCATAGGTGTGCACAGAAGATCGCCATAGTTTGTGTAGGGACTGACTGGGCACATTGTGGCCATTATTTATAGGTTCATAGGTAAGTACTAGGCTAGCTGCCTTTGCAGGCCATTTTAAAACAAGCCAATTCCTCTATCAAAGGGGAAAATCAAACCCTGTATCTTCTGTCTTTGAGGTAAGCTGCTTAACCATTATACCAAACCCATCCATCCTGCCAGACCCCAGCCAACCATTATGCCAACCGTCAGTCCCTTATTTAACTTTCTTCAAAATCAAAGTTCATCTGTATGCACAGACGGTTGTTAATGCCTGTTTATGGGCAGTGCACTGTCTAGGAACAACAAGTTAGATTCCATTACTGAAATTATTTTTTTTTTCATTTCTCCACAATTAGATATCAGACATGTATACAAATATATACTAGTGGCTATCTTTTGAGTTGAGGGGTAAAAAGGCATGCTGTGTATATATGTCATAAACAAGTTGAAGCATATTACTGTGACTATTTTTTTTTACTATCATCCCAGTCTAACATCAGAGAGGTACACAGAAGGTGCTGTATCTTTTCACAATAGGGATGATTAGGCATGCTGTGTATATATGTCGTAAACAACAAGTTGAAACATATTACTGTGACTATTTTTGTTACTATCATCCCAGTCTAACATCAGAGAGGTACACAGAAGGTGTTGTATCTTTTCACAATAGGGATGATTAGGCATGCTGTGTATATGTATGACAGCAAAAACTTGAAATATTAGGCTGTGGCTATTTGTTCTTTTACTTTCTTCACATTTTAAGACAAGACTGGTACACAAACTATTCTGGGTGATTTGTACTCTCATTTTTGTATGCTTGATTACTTCTTAAAAAATAATTTTCTGTTTTGCCTAACTTTCAACAACAATGGAGTTTTTCTCCCTGGACTGAAAAGGAGTATTTTTGTCTTTTGTGCAGTCAGACTAACCCAGTAACAAATGCAAGCAATAAATAAACAAACAAATAAATAAAAATGAATAGCTTCCTTTCCTTATTCATGATTTTTGTTCAGGTTATGATTGGATCAAGAGATTGGAAAAAAGTTCCAAAATTCATCTAGGAGCATCTAGGCCCCCAGACCCCCTGCTGCATTCCTTTATTTCCTCCACAGTTATTGCAGTGCAGTCTTAAACATTTAAGACATGTTAAAAGATGGAGGAAAAAGCTGAAGATTAAGACAAAGTTGGAAAACTAATTTCTTTCTCTACTCATTATAGATTACATATTATGTAGGGAAAAAAAGCTCTAAAATGCACTTCAGAGCATCTAGACTCTACAGCTTCTGGTGGTCTACTAGTCCCTAGACCACCTGCTTAGTTTAATTATTTCACCTATAGCTATTAGAGTATAGCTTTGGCCAGTAAGGCTGTGTTGAAAGAATGGAGAAAAATCCAAATTATAGAAAAAGTGTGAGAAATGAAAAAAAAAACAGCAAAGCATGAATCTGTCTGTATTATGTGAGATGGCAATGATGGAGAGAAAAAAGGTGGTGAAGACACTTTGATGTGCAGAGGGAATCAGTGGACAGTAGAGCAATTGCCATAGAAAGCTTTGCATATGGCTCCATATATCTTAAGTCTGGCCCTCTTCACAGTGTGGTACTTTCCTCTTCTGCAAATTAAATGCATGTGCCTTTCTACAAAATCTATAGTGAACTGTGCTGCAGTATCTTTTTTTAATTGTCATAGCGTTTCTATATTTTTTATCATTCCTTCTTGCTGTAGTTTCCAATATACTGTCCAGTCATCATTCCTTCTGTAGGCTTCTCTGGAGTGCTTGTTTTTTGATTATCACTGGGATTCCTCATCTGTTCTTGGCAGTCATTGTCACTTGTCTGCCACATTTCCAATTACCTTCCTCCTATTTCCTACAAACCTATGGTTGCACCTTGTTTTTAAAATATTTTCAGCCACTCCTTTTCTCCATGGCTGTCATGCCCATCCTGAATTAGCTCATTTGTATCTCCAACCTCTAGCATCCTAGGTCACGTACAAAGTAAGGTAAGAGCACAGATTTTGTCCATCATCTATCAGGAATTAGAAGAACTTTTGAATGTCCCTAACAGCCCCACCCTCACTGGCTGGAAATTGCAGTGCATAATCTGTAATGCTGGACCATTGTGGGTGACTTCCTTCACATACTCACATTCAGTGCTACAGTTCGACACAGTCTTTGGCAGGCAAGGACAAATGCATCCTTAATGGAGAACTTGCACAAGGCCTTCCCCAGATGGTGATCCTGAGGCAGGACTACACCAGTGCTATCTCCTTAAGGAGAGCAAAGAAATATTGTCTATTCATGCCTATCCTTCCATAGATAACTTCTCAAGTATCTGGGGTGCTAGTCAAACTTAGGCAGTAAGAGCAATATACAGTCCAAAACCTCTGTATCACTCAGCTGTTTTTCCCCAGGGTTTTTCACTTCTCTTCTAATGCTTTCTTTCTTTCTTTATGGAATTTATATCAGTTTCAGTGCCTCTTTTGTATTACTTGTGGCTTCAGTCGCATCTTTCCTCCACAGCTTTGTACCCACTCTCCTTGATTTGGCCCATATTCTATGGTTTCCATACAACAATCAAGCTGATGGTTTAAAACTCATAAGCATGTCTTTAGTGCTAGTCCAACCTACCTATCCATTGACCTACCCCAAAATTTATTGCAGTTTTATATTTACTTCTTGTTAAATCACTTGTTTGCCTTTCTGTCTGATACCAGTGTCTTCTTTCTCCAGTCCCATAATACTGTCCATCATTCTCCTTTTCATACTTCAACATGATGGCCCTACTTATCCCGTCACCTCTGTAATTTTCCTTTAATATTTAGTCTTCCCTGGAAACCACTATCATTCCCTGCATCCTTCTGAAAGGCTCCGACCTCGTCCTTTTTTTTTTCAAATAGTTTTTATTAGTTTTATAAACATGAAAAAAAATAAATACAATTCAAATATAACAAAAGAACAAAAAGCTATCTATATACAAGAGTCCACAGCAATAATACAATAAAAGAAATCACTAATACTTTTCCAATAGCTCATTCAGTTTTTGCCAATGTTTCTTTCTGATAAGTCATATTTGATGTTCTAATGTTTAAAGTTGAAAGTTCTTTCTTGCATACACTTTTAGCTTAAATTAGAAAATCATTAAAAGGTAGAGCAATTTAACATTTCCAATTTTTTGTAATTATTTTTCTAGCTATTGTTAAAATCACTGATGGAAAGCCAGCTATAGTTGACTTCCTTAATACTTATTAAGGAAGCTGCCTGTCACCCCTGTGGTGATACCTGATCACCATGATGATCTGTGTGGCTGGTGATACAGTGATTACATCTGTATAAGCCTAAAGGGTTTTTCCACTATGCACTGGGGCAGTATTGAACTGACTGGGATCCTGACAAGGCACACATGTTTATGTGAAAACTTCTGCTTGTAACAGGTATGGAAAATAAATACTGTGAACTAGTACATAATAATTTGGTCTCTCAGGGGCTGGTATCTTAAAGTAAACATAAATATGGTGTCAGAATTGAGATGCTTTTAATAATAAATTGAGATAAAACACCACAAATGGCATTAATGACATTTTGGCATGATATTGAGTCATATGAGTTTGAGCTAAGTGAGAAAGCAAGTAAAGAACAAAGAGGCATTAAACATTGCAACATTCAGTCCAAGAGAGACATTTGATCTCCATCAACCATCAGCAGGAGTGTAAGCAAGGGTGGGATGAAGGGGGCAGCTGTTCTGGGAGCAAATTGTTAGTGGGCATGAGCTAGAATTCCTGGCCGGATTATTTTTTGAATTTCAGAAATGAAATGCCAGTACAGTAAAGGGTACTGCAGGTCAATCTTCAGCTGAGGGGAGTATGTATTTGTAGAAAGCCAACTCATAGAAAAGCATGAATCTTTCTACAATAAAGATAGTGTTTTTTCTTCTGTCTTCAGATGAAGAGCTGGACTGGGGCTATGGATTTGGCTGATGCTGTAGAAAGTCAACTGGTATAAAAGTACCAAGGGGCTTTCTGCAGTGAAATCTGGAGTCTTTTTTTTTTTTTTTTTTTTTTTTTACATAAAGAGCTGGAGGGTCGTGGATTTGGCTACAACTTAAGTCTTTTTTTTCTCTCTTCACCTGAAGAGATGAGGAGGTGGGGCACCACTTTAGGGACCAGCACTGGGCACTGTGGTCTGACCATCACTTTGGCAAATACATAAGTAAAGACTTACTCATTACAGAACTGCAGCACAGCTGTGACAGTAGGACCAAGAAGTTCATGTAAACTTCCTTGTTATGCATGGGCAAGGGTGTTGAGCCTACACTTTTATTTGTTGAAGTACACGTCTTAATTGAAGCAGGGATGACTACGGCAGATAAACAACTGTGAGTTTGGTGCCACTAAAGACAAACAGATGTATTTAACATTAGTAAAAAACATTTTGCTTATCAGCCTGAACATGTTAAAAAAGAACTGTGAGTGAAATTAAGCAGAATGGAAGCATGTAATAGGCCAGCATAAATGTGCAAACAACAAAAGTATAGTAGATGCAACAGTGTGCAAAATGAGTCAGAGCTGTGTTTGTCGTGAAGTAAAAGATGTTGAAAATGAAACAAAATTGGATATTTTGTCATTGTATCTAATACTAAAGTGATTAAAGAGTCAGTAGCAAAAGCTAAAACTGTGGAAAGGGCAAAAGAAACTTTCATTTGGGTTCCGTGATCAAGCATTCAGTCAGATGAAAATGGCATTTCAGACTTCCACTTTATGGCACTCCAGAACCATTTAAGATAGTCCCTGAGGTGACATAAATATAATGTTTAATGATGTATATAGAAGCGTTTCAAAATGTCTGCAACTCATCAAAGCAGAATGTTAAGTTTGCAGCCTAGGTGAGACGTTTAGATATCGGGAAATTCCTAGCCATAACTGAGTGGAAACAGCACAACTATGAGTGCTGAATCTAAGTACTCTTGGGCTCTTATGTAAATAATCTACTGAGTCAAATCACTGCATGAAAATTGGGATTACATGCCAGAAATGAAAGAATAAAAGCTGATACAGGATTGCATGAAACTTGATGCAGTCCTTTATGCATTAACTATACATTGAGGAGTACTGTACCGTATCCCCTCTACAGTACAGTCTGAGTTAAAACGAGAACAGTCTCTTGGAGTACTTCAAAGGATTGCAAAACCTACAGAATGGTGTGCTCTAATGGTTAAAGTAATAAAGAAAAATGGCAAAGTGAGAATTTGTGTTGAATTAGTATATCTGAAAGATATGATCAAGTGGGACAAATGTATCCTGCCTACCCTGGGAAATACAGCAAAAAAGTTAACTGGGACAAGGATGTTCTGTACATTAGACACACCTATTGAGATTTAGTAAATGCTCTTATGTTCATAGGTACTTACTAAGCTACTGATGTGAAGATCTTAAAAAGCCTAGCCTAATGTTCTCATAGTAGTTTTTAGCCCATATATTTTGTATATGAGTAACTCCCTAGAGATGGGCAGAAGAAGGATATGTTGGGACATTTACTTGTTACCCTTATCCATGAGAGACACAGATACTAAACTAAGGTGTGGATTTGTGGTTTCTTATCCATTCATTGAAATTTTGTTTGAACAGACTAAGACAAGTACTTTGCTTTATGTGGAGTGGAAGAAGTATTCTCTGTGAAACATACCTATCCCTCCAACATGTTCTGTTTATGTTGTGAAAGAGATTGAGATGCCTTGAGTGGGTGTTCATGCTATCATTGAACTTGCTGATGTGTAATAGTTCTGACAGAATAGGGTATGTTGAGACTACATGCAAGGCAGAGTTCACTTATCAGTAGTCTGTATGATACTCAGAAGAGGGCAAGGTTTTGAGACCCTCTGCATAGTTTTTGAAAATTTTAGAGAAAGCATCATGGTTGCTCCATTTGGGTCATGTCTTTGGACAAGTGCATTTCAAATGGGGCATTATATTCAATGATTAGCCTGAAGAGAGGTATTTACAGTGAACAGATTACATCCCTGGATCTGGGTGACATTTCTTTAGCTATAAAGATTTTTTTTATTTTATTTATATTTACTTGGCTGGATAATCCTGCTATGTCAATGCTTTCTTTTCAGGGGAGACCCAAGGTGGTATTCATGCTGAGTATGGGAGATTTCACCAGGGCACCAAGGAATTTCTCTTGAAACTTTTTTCAATAAGTGCCATGGGATCTTTTACATCCCCTTGAGCTACCACCACCCAGACAGATGGGGCCTTGGTTTAACATCACATCTGAAGGAAGCACACTCGGTAGTACAGCATCCCTCTTATACAGTACTACAATGTAAGTACTGAAAAAATTAATTCAAGTACTTGTTGTAAGAATAGAACCTACAACCTTCTGATCTTCCAGCACCAAAGCACACTTAGTAGTACAACATCCAATTTATACAGCACTACAATGTCAGTACTGGAAAAATTAATCCAAGTACTTGCTGTAGGACTAGAACCCACAGCCTTCTGATCTTGAGCAACATTGTGAGTATGCTACCTGTTGAGACACTGACATGTGGCAAAACACAAGTCTCTAGGGATTTAAACCCATATCTTTGTTCAGTTATTTTCTCCCAAACAGTGCATTAACAAAATGAGCAACAGAAGCATTCACTCTTTGCCTCAAACAGCAGAAAGCTGACGAATGTTGTTGCTCCAGACAGAGAATTCTGTTTTCATTGATTATCTTTTTTATAATTACTTTTGTAGCTGAAGTCATTCAGAGTGAAATAAAATTACTGCTCAAAGTCCATAATGGGCATGGTGGTCATGATGGATATCATTTTATTTCTTACACCTGGTAAAGAGTTGCACATTACAGAGGATTATAAGTGGGTACATGTTACAGAGGATTATGAGTGGGTACATGTTACAGAAAATTATGAGTGGGTACATGTTACAGAGGATTATGAGTGGGTACATATTACAGAGGATTATGAGTGGGCACATGTTACAGAGGATTATGAGTGGATACATATTACAGAGATTGTGTGTGGGTACATGTTACAGAGGATTATGAGTGGGTACATTACAGAGGATTATGAGTGGGTACATGTTACAGAGGATTATGAGTGGGTACATATTACAGTGGATTATGAGTGGGTACATGTTACAGAGGATTATGAGTGGGTACATGTTACAGAAGATTATGAGTGGGTACATGTTACAGAGGATTATGAGTGGGTTGCTGGTCATAACCAGCTTATTATGTGCTCAAGACATAGATGTTTAGAAATTCTCCTCAAGAGCGAATATTAACAGGTGACGCTTGGCATCCACATTGAGAACATAGTAAAAGGTTCTGAATGGAAATGCAATCATAATTCTTGGTATTGCATGGAACTTTATCTGCTCCACATACCACTAGTTACAGAAAAAAAATTGCTAAGCGTTTTGCCAGCTTTCAAAGCCATAAAGCAATTGGTAAACACTGTCGACACAGTAAGGGATTCTGTTATGTTAGAAAAGTCAGGGACACATTGCCAGCACAGACAGCAGGGACAAACAAATCTGTTTTTTATTTTGTCACAGTCATTTGCTGGTCTGTAGTACCAGACTTAACTGCCTAGTTGTCATACCTGATCTCAACAAGTGAAGCAGGAGGTGTTTAACATTTGTCTGGTTTGGTCTGTCTGAAGAAGTCCGGATATTATCCGGATGAAAAGCGCTTTACTCTTTATGTTTTTTTACTTGTTTTACTTGAGCCATGTCTTGTTCAAAAATAAATCCAGTGGAATACCTTCTCTTTGGTTGCGAATCAGTGCTTGTTTGTTCTTAGTTTTTGGAGGTTCGTTTATTGGTGGTGCTTAACATTTGTTAAGATCAGGTCTCATGCTACAATTGTGCTTGATTGATTTGTCTTTCTCAGATATCAGAACATAATCCCTGTTGTCTGTGCACTGCAAGAAGTTAGAGTATATTTCAAACTATTGAAGAGTCAAGGTTCAATCTAAGTAGACAAAAACATTGCTCTTGAGGGGATGAAATTCAGTATTTTGGGCATTGTGTTGCTGACGACAGCATTAAACTAGATCCAAGTAAAGTAAATGGTGTGACTCTGTTGCCAAGTCCAAATGATGCCATGGCACTCAGGTAAATGCTTAATATAATAACTATCAGGGGAAGTTCTTGCCAAGACTGTCATCCTCTAATAGACCTACTAAAGAAAGATGTATAGTGAACAAGGGGTGATGCCTAAGAACAGGTTTTCCATATGGTTACGTCCATGTCAGTATCCACAAAAGTAATGGCCTTCTACAATATCTGTAAACAATGCATGGTTAATGCAAGTTATGTTGTTGGAGCACTTTTTTTTTGCTTCAGACTGATTTCAAAATTAAGCCTTTTGTTTTGTGTTCTAACACATGTAGAGGCTAAGATGAGAGGAATGCCTAGTAGAGATATATGCACATGAAAGCTTTCCACTTTACCTACTGGATCTGTACAATTCCTAGTTACAGATAGATTGTAAATCACTTATTTCACTGATGATCCATATGATTTGAATAAAGCTCCTCCTAGATGTGAATAGCTGGAGATGTGGCTCAGGTGATTTATTCTAAAATTCATGTTCTATGGAAACAGCTGATAGTGGCAGATACCTTTTCCAGAAATCCAGTGTCAGAAGCAATCCAATCAGATACTGAAGATAATGCAAGTGCAGACTTACAAGTCATAATATCTAACAGATCAGAAAGCAGATGCCCTAAGCTGACCGCCTTAAAAAACTCGAGCTATACTCTGTCGCATATCGTCTACTCTGAGGTGATCTCTGCTTAACATACAAGGCCATGTCAAACCCAGAGCTGTTGGACATGCTACACTTAAAGAAATCCCAATCCCTCAGAGCCACACACTCCAGGGATATAAACCTTGTCATTACAATAAACAAAACATGCTGGAGGGATAGGTTCCTGACCCAGAGACTCCCCAGACTCTGGAATAGACTGCCCATACATGTCAAGCAGAGCACCTCTTTGGCCCTCTTCAAAAGGAACCTTGATGACTGGATGGGAGAAAGGAAATTCACCCCAGGGAATCATGTCAGTCGCCCTGCTAGACAGGGGTCCAGGGAAGTAAATAGTGTGGGAAGAAATAACCAGGGAATTGTTATGGCTAGACTTGTATAGGCCCTAGGGCCAATAGCCTAGTACCAACCTATGAACCTATAAACTTTGTGTATGATAGGCATCTTCAGAAAAGCAACTAAGGAAGATGCAGTCCTGCTGATATAACCAACATGTCTGTGGTGGTAAGCACTACTGATGATATAACTAAAAATGTCCATGCGGTAGGTAAGTGCCACTGCTGATATAACTAAAATGACTTTATGGTGACCAAGTACCACTGCTGATATAAGTAAAAATGTCTGTGTGGTGGCTAAGTACCACTGCTGATATAACTAAAACGTCTGTGTGGTGGCTATCTACCACTGCTAATATAATTAAAACTTTCTATGAGTTGGCTGAGTACCACAGCTGCTATACCTAAAAATGCCTGTGTGGTGGCTGAATACCACTGCTGATATAACTCAAAATGTCTGTGTGGTAGCTTATTACCACTGCTGATATAACTAAAAATATATATGTGGTTGCCAAGTACCACTGCTGATATAACCAAAAAGTCCTGTGTACTGAATAAGTACCACTGCTGATATAACTAAAATTGTCTGTGTGGTGGCTAAGTACAACTGCTGATACAACTCGTTGATAACTGCACTACAATCAGCTTTCACCCTGGTGATAGGAAATGAAAGGGCGGAGTCATGACAGATGCCATTCCAGGAAGTGCCAGATGATTGGTGGGCAAAGAGGATGAGAAAATGTGTAGGGAAAAAAAAGCTAAATCCAGTTATTTTCACCCTAGAAAAGCTCTTCTTTAACCACTACAATAAACATTTTTTCCATGGGAGAAATATTACTAACAGGTAAATGACTCTAACATTCCCTCATAAACAGTTTTGTTAACAATAACCATTTGTTTGTAGCCTAACAGAAAAGACAAAGCTAACATTTTTGATTTCCTAAACTCCTACACATATACTTGTGTGCATTACTGCCCTGCAGAGTAGTGGTTTTAGATGAGTTTTCTTCTCAGAAGATACAACACAATGTATGTAGCAGTCTACTAGAAGGCAGTTGGTAGTCATAGTTCCTGAAACTCTTCCAAATTCCTAAACTGGTTACTTCCATTACAATATTTTTTTAGTAAATTCCTACTGCCCGGCAAACTGTTCGTCAGTGCAATACCTAAAATGCATTTCCCAACCCCCACAGATGATGCATTACCCACCCACCACAGATGATGCATTACCCACCCCCCACAGATGATGCATCAACCCCCCCCCCCCCACAGATGATGCATTACCCACTCCCTGCAGAAGATTACTCTCCAGGGTACTACTACTACTACTGACTAATGTTTGAGAAGAAAAGGTGATGCAACTCCTCTTCACAAACACATTGACCAACTAAAGCATCATTGATGAAGATCCACCATTAGACACAGTACAACTAGTGGACCATGATATGGTATCAAAGCCATAATATAGTACTCTTCAAAAGAATGAATTCAAGTGCATGGGAAGACTTCAAGAGATCCTTAGCTAGAATCAGAGACTGAATTTGGATAGGGGAAGGAAGTATTAACCATTATAATCTTCTTTATTCAAGACTGCTGGATTGCCAGAAAAATCGTACTGGCTCGCAGTGACCAGAAAACAATGCTAACTGACTGCATTTTGCTAAACAGAGTTACTTTTTAATTATGTTGTTTGTGTGCATGTTAATCAGCTAAGTTAGGATTACCAAGAAGCATTTTTACAGATAATGATCTCCCAGCGACTTTTCATAACCTTATATTAAATACACAGCATCTAATATATTACTGAAAAAGATTATTGGAAAATAAGTAAAATTACTTTGGTACAAAATCATTTTATTTGCTTTGGAGTGCCTTTTCTCATGAAGAAATTATTTCTTTAATGAATGTGTTTATTTTTATTGCATAGTACTAAGCCACCCTCAAATTTATCCAGTCAGCACATTGCAAACAGCTAGGTTTTTTTTCCATTATGGGTAGAGTTACTTGATAGCCTTGCACTCTGCTCATCAAGATGTATTTATTGTGCACTACTGTTGTCTGGGACGGAACGGTTGCCTGCTTTGATTACTACAACCAAAGACTGCAAAACATCTTTAAAATAAAACAAGTTTAAAGAGAGTATTTTAAGTCAGACTATGAAGAGGATAAAAATATTACCCTTTGATCAGTCATGATCTTCCTCTACGTGACGATTATTGATGCACAAACTTCATAACTGAAAATGCTTCCAAACCTCCTAGCCTAATCAAAACACACACCACAGAACCACCACCATCATAGTTTACAAATGTGGCTTCTGCCTTTATAACCAGTAAAATTTTCATCTGAGCCTTAAAGTTAAAATTCAACCAGTAATAATAACTAAAACAAAGCAAATTGTTATTGTTTTTGTCATTATCAGATTTCCCTTGCACACACAAATTTATTACCAGGTATGACTAGCGCTCCCATATTTGATAATAACTGTTTATTTGTTGACAATCAAAAAGCCTTCCTCTAAGTTTAATTAGCAAGCAAAAATGCCTGCCTGGCTAAGTGTAACTGGTGAAATAATGCCTGCCCAGGAATGTTGGGAGGCCCTAGACCTGACAGATTTTTATGAGACTAGGAAATGTTATCAAAGCTGGTAAAATTCATCCTGTCTCATAATGTCTTAACTATCTATATGAATCACTCTAAGACTCTCCTGATCTCTAAGTCAGATTCAGGAAAAAGTACACTTTTAAATTTTATGCTGATTGTCACACAGAAAACCTGATTTATTTGGCACAGTGCAAGTTTTGTCCAAGTTTTTATGTAGGCAAAACTAACTGTAAATTAAAGACTAGGATTTTAAATCATCGTTGTTCCATCAGGTTAAAGGATCCACGTAATGCTTTACACAGCATATAACACTTTTTCCTGACCATTCTTTTTCTTTTTTTGTGTTATATATTGTAAGAATGAATAAAAAAGGGGGGATGTAGTAAATAAAACTGAATGCACTGAAGTACAATGAATCATAGACCTAGCAGCAGACAGCCCACCGGGGCTAAATAGCTCTATTCCTTTAAAACCTGCACTAAACAAGAGGCGGGTTAAACAATGTCTGTGATTGGTTGACTTGTATTTGACTGTTGAGCTCTTAATGAGCCTTTGCTGTTATTTAAAGTTGGTTTTATGCAGTTGTCTGAAGAAGGGATCTACCCGAAAGTGCACACGTCTGTTTATAATAAAATTACTGAATTATATTGGCCTGTGCGGGCCCTGCTCTTTTTGCTTGCTGGTACACGTTTTGAACTGTTTGAGCAGAGTTCTTAAGGGAAGTAAGAGGTTTTTGTTTTTTCATTATTTAAAATTGATGATTTTATTGCAAGTTAATGAATTCCTCCGTGATGGTGATATTGTTCAACGTATTGAATTAGAGGAATATAAATGGATTTTGTGACTTAGGGCTCATATACTGACAGGCTTAAATGAATTTGTTTCTTTAAAGCCCTATTTGACAGAATTATATCACAGGGTGTAATTGTATCATGTGACTTTTATGTTTTTTATCATGTGGCTTTTATCATTTCAATTTTATCATGTGGCTTTTATCTATTTAAATGGCTTTAGTAACAGTTTTAAATGTTTATATGCCTGAGGAAGCTTTTAAGTGAAACTACAAAGTTGCATATTAAAGTATTTGACTTCAATTTGGTACTAATTGGTTTACAATGGATTTTTCTCTTTTTTGGCTAATTGTAATAAAGCATGTGACTGGCAAGCCACACACAATCACACCCCCACCATACAACACACCACAGTGAGTTAACACAAGGTAGTACACTGTATGGCATACTGCCTTTGTCAGATAGGAGCACACATTATTCTGACATTTCCTTGAAGCCAGTTTCACTGAATGCCATTTCCCCAAAAGAAATTAACTGAAACGTCATTCGGTAAAAGAAATTCAAGCTTTCCCAAAGGTCTGATAACCATGAAGCTGATTATTATTAGTTTGGGGGGAGCATAGTGGTCCTTATAATTAGTTTGGGTGGAGCATAGTAGTCCTTCCCCTCCAAGAAGATGATATAGCAGGGTTCTTCTCAGTTAGTTTCATGATGAAAGCAGTGTTCAGTAAAACTAGCTTTGGTGAAGAATTTTGTGTGTGTGTGTGTGTGTGTGTGTGTGTGTGTGTGTGTGTGTGTGTGTGTGTGCGTGTGTGTGCGTGTGTGTGCGTGTGTGTGTGCGCATGCACATGCACCTGCACATATGTGTGAATGTTAATATGCAGTATCTCTTTATTTATATATCTGTATACATTTGTATAAATATATATATATATATATATATATATATATATATATATATATATATATATATACATATAAATATTTGTGTGTATATGTATGTATATGTGTGTGTGTGTATGTATGTATGCCATATCACTGAATTTTCATTTCATTGAAAACTCATTTCATAGAAAAGTGTAGAAGTGTATAAAAAGTATTGGATGGTTTCATTTCTTCTGATAGGGTATGTAATGCTGTTTACATTTATACCTCCTGTGTGGGTAAATTCATATCATCACACAGTCATTCTATATCATGTGACTGTCAGACAAGGTCACATATTAATGGAGCTGATTGGTTGTGATATAACTACTCTGACATGATGACTGTACAGTACATTTATCAACAAAAGTATATAACAATAGGTGGTATGTGCATACTGTGAAGATATGCAGAATTAGTTGTTTGAATATGTATGTAATGTCAGCATAGGTCTCACCCAATTGTGATGCATTGCAACAGGTACATGGACAACAGTAGACAGAAGCATGCACAGTCATGAACAATATGAGAATAACACCAAAATTAATCTGTGTCATTAACATTAAATATGTTATTGTGAGTTATTTTACATGTTCTGCATGAACACACTTGTACAGCTGTAACGATTTGTCAGTAATCTATAAGGGGAAACAAGTGCACCTTTCTCAAAAATTACCATGTGTTGAAGGTGTTAAGAGGGACACTGTTACACCTGTAGTTTAAATTACAAGCAATCCTGGTTATTTGAGAGGTTTGCATGCCACATACATGCCACAATCCACACTTGCAAAAATGTAACCCATGCCATCAATGTTTTCAATGAGCTGTGCATTTACTGAGTGCATCACAGGAAGATGTATCACACATGCATCTTGTAGAACACCTTGAGGGGAAGTCTGCACTGTCATATCTTAATGGTTATGCATCACAAAGAATACTTGTGTATGGACAAAAAGATGTGTCTATGCTCATTTTGGCAACCTGAGTAAATCATCCCTGGAAGATGTGTGTTGAGGTATGTGCGAAACTGTGCATTATACTCCATTAGTGGTGTGATGAGGGCTGAGAACAATAAAACTAAAACGTCCTTTGAAGTGGATGTCCTGCCCATACTCAGGAGTTGTACTACATACAAGGAATTTCTCACCACTGTGGTCACATGCTTGTGGAAGTTCTGCTTAATATCTACCTGAGTATCCAGATCATGTAGGGGTGTGCTGTCTATATTGTAATTAGCTTGTGTATTTGCTTTCAAAAAGGATCACACTTTTTATTCATCTAGTGTGTTTACATGGCTCTATCAGCAATCATTTGTGTGTGTTAATACTGTCTCAAGTATATCAATAGCATTCTTGGATTCAGTGATTGTCCACAATTTGTAATCATCCACAAAGCTGGTTAGACAAAGGATGTACAAGTTTGTCTTGACTTAAGAGGTTAAATACAGAATAGGAAAGGGCCTAGTACAGAACCCTGAGGTACAGACCTGGTCAACGGCCTCTAGCTAGAGGTGACTTCACACACTTTAACATTGTGTCCTGTCTGTGATTCATTTGTCTACCCACCTGGTGATGTAGTTGTTTATGCCCACTTGAGACAGTTTCTCTGTAATACCTGAGTGTGGATTTGTGTAAAATGCCTTGGCCAGGTCTAGTTATGCGGGATGTCAGTCTTTCTCATGCATGCCCTTGGTGACCTTATTGGAGACATCAACCATATTTAAGAGACATGATGTAGCCTTAATGAGTCAAAAATTGGTTTGGTAGACAGACCGGAGATTACCTGTGTCCTTTTTGATAAGTTCCATGATAAGTCCTTGGTCTCCATCACAGATGAGGAGAGTCAAGAATTATGGGTCTATAAGTCCCTACATAAGATGATCATCCTCCCTTGTTCAGATGGATGACTGGTGCTGTACATCCTTATGCAAGAACATAGGCTGTCTAGAGGATGTGTTTAAGTAGGGATCCAACTGTGTCTGCTAGGTCATGTTTAAGTCATGATATAGACAACTTGGGATGTTGTCAGGACCCATTGATCCTGTGTTTTTAACCTTAGAGAGCACACAGATGAGCTGTTCTCCTAAGAAAATAAACTGAATAATGTTTGCACGTATAGTTTAGCTATGGGGACAGGGTGGTAAAGTCTGAGAAAAACTCTCATCTAGCAGATTGTCTATTTCCTCTTTTTGAGTATGGCTGTTGGCATCCACAAACAACTTTGGGATCAGTTATGTATTTCCCTTAGCATTCCACACTTATTTAAATAAATGATTTGTGACAACACCTTGAAATACAGCCTTGGTTATGCATCACATGCCACACAGTGGTACTATTCACATAGTCATACAACACTACCAGTGTCACGTAATTACATCAATTGCACAACATATGCCAATATGTTTTTCATTAAAAAGCTGTGTTTGAGTGGTCTGGTACCATATAAGGATGCATTACAAATATGTTGGTTGTGGCTCATGCAGAACAATTGCTGACACAAATGTTGATAGTCACGTAATGGTGCTGGTGACCACCTCAGTAATCCTTAGGAATAGCAACACATTTGTGCATACAATGAAATCCAAAAGGTGGCAACTGAATCAAAACATGATATTTCTGTGTATATCACAGCATTACAACATGTGGATGAAACAAGACTTATGTGCCCATGTAGTCGGTATGAATGTATATTGATGTATGTTATAGATTTAATGATGGTAGGCATACACATGTATACCTGTGCCATATTGCAAGTATCACTGTGATGGTTGAATGAGAACTGCCTATAATGTTGATCTTCTCTACTACAAAAATGCATGCCTTATCAAGCCAACAATATACAAAGTATCATCTCATGTCAACAGTTCTCAGGAGACATATTACTATAGCTGTTATGGAAAGAACATGTAATCAAATGTCAGCAGCAGCCATCAATATATCACCTCACATCACAGATTGTAATACCCTCTTGTAGGCCTAACATATGTCCACACCTCAACATAGCACATGTCAGTGACAGTAACATTGACCTGTGAAATGTTCATAGGGTCATAGGACATTACTAAGCTAGCAACCAACTCCACATAAAATACTAGCCATTATTATACCATTTAAATCCAACTCCCTATATCTATATGATGGTAGATAGTAAGGGTATGTGTGCATGCGTGTATTTGTTTGATTGCATTACATACTGCCTCTATCCATCTGTGGCATGTGCACCACCCCATGATAGAATTAGCAGTCACACATCCAGTGGTCTGAAGATGGCTTGCAAAGACTCATGGAGGTGCTCTGCTTTATCATATGTGTAGGCATATTTGTCATGAGGATGTCATCCACTCCTCTGCAGAAAGGATGTCATGTGGCCAGAGGAAAAAAGGGGATGCTGGATGCATAGGGCTATGTTAAAGGTTCTCCTAAGTGGTAGTGAAATGAAAAGCAATTTAAAAGATCATACAATGACCATAATGTACCACCAACCACATACACAGCAGTAGATTGGGACTGATTTGAACATTACACCTGTGTATGTATAGAAGCTGAATTCCACAATAGCACCACCACATATGTCTGACTTTAACATTGTCACATTGCACTTTATGGAGTATGATAGCATCATTGTATGCTGAGAAGAACATGTTGGGAGGAGTGTCTAACACGAATGTGGAGTCACATCTCAGTGTAAAATTGTCTCAGAAAATGTATTTGAATGTATATGCACTCAAGTTTCCCACTGTCAGATTAGAACCTCTGAATATCTAGTTACAGAAGCTGGAGACCATAGTACTTAACATTAATACCACAGCACAATTTGACTTGAATATTGCCAGAGAGAACTTTATACAAATGACATTATCAGCGTATGTTGCAAGAAGATGTTCAGAGGTGTGTCAGGCATAGTTGTGGACTCACATGCTGTTTAAAAATTGTCACCATACAAAATGTTGAATGCATAGAAATACACCAGTTGACAACAGTGAGGCTAGAACCCCTACATAACTATCTACAGAACACAGTACTTAACACAAGCGCCACAGCACAAGTCTAAATTTTACACTGCTGCTGGACAGTTTCTAGTGGATGACAGCATCATTGTATGTTTGGGTGCAGATCTTGGTAGGCCTGTATGAAATAGATGTGTTGGCATGTACAACAGTCAAAATATTTGTTCTCCATGGAACTGCATTGATGACAATAAGATACAAACTCATACTCTTCTGACTACACGCACACACACACACACACACACACACACACACACACACACACACACACACACACACACACACACACACACACACACACATACCAGTTGACTGCAGTGAGATTAGAACTCTTACCTAACTAGTTACACAAGCTAGACAACTCAGTACTTAATGCAACCTCCATAGCACAAGTCTGACTTTTACACTGCAGCTGGACAATTTGTAGTGGATGATATCATCATTGTATGTTTGGGAGAAGATGTTAGGAGGCCTGTATGAAATGGCTGTATATGCATGTGTGACTGTAAAAAAATATTTGTTTTTCATGGGACTGGATTGCTGACAATAGGATACAGACTCATGTACTTCTGACTACACACACACACACACACACACACACACACACACACACACACACACACACACACACACACACACACACACACACACCATTTGACTACAGTGAAATTAGAACTCCTGACTAACCAGTTACACAAGCTACAGAACTCAGTACTTAATATAAGTGCCATGACACAAGTCTGACTTTTACACTGTTGCTGGACAATTTATAGTGGATAATATCATCACTGTATGTTTGAAAGAAGATGTTGGAAGGCTTGTGTGAAATGACTATGTAGGCATGTATGACTCTCAGAATATTTGTTCTGCATGGGACTGGGTTGATGACAGTAGGATAAACACACTCATGCTCTTCTAACTATGCACACCCACTTACACCACATGCATACAGACACATGCATAATGTGGCTGTTGTGGTAAGTTAACCCACATCTAATTATTTGTTCTTATATGCAGAACACAGTAGTTAATAATTGTACTATCCCCAATGAATGGTTGTGCCCTGTCATACTGGCCTTTATAGATAATGATATCATTATATGGTGTGGGTAACACATCCTGTTATGACAGTGGTGTGCAAAATGTGGAATTTGGATTTTCTGTTGTGGTTACAATGTGCAAGTAAACTATAAAAGGCATCTTCTCAAACTAGATGCAATAGGAATGCACATTGCAAAAGTGGAATACTACTGTGCATGTACGTGTGTTCATACTTGTGATGAATTGATGTCCACATTAAGACATGTATGAGAAACAGTCTCAATGTGTATTACCAGTCAAAAGCTTCAGATGATGTAAAAATGCAGTTGTGTTGTTTATTTTTGTAGTATAGTTGACATTTGGGAACTACTGCTGAGATATCCATTTTCAAGTGAATGGGGCAGGGCACACATGAGTGTGAGTAAATATATGTTCTGTCCCTAACAAGTGCCTTATATTGCTTTTGCATGGATTATAATAGGATGAAGACTAACTAGGCAGCAAACCTAGCAATACATGCCAACCAGCTCTTTCCATAATGTACCACCAAGCAAATGGTTTGTGTGATTGATGGCTAACTGTTTCCGCATGTGAGATTCACATTTAATGAATACAACTTGAACTTGAAAAACAGTTATGCATATAGTCTATGGAAGGAATAGCTGACAGATAATATGGTGCTTATATTGTAGTTTATATAGGAAATGTTGTGTCATAACTTTTATAACATTAAGTACTATTGTTATTGCCTACCTTGTATGCACAGAGTTAAGTGATGAGCAAATGCGAACCTCTGCTTAATTGGGAAAAAAAGTGATTTTCCTACTGGCTTGCCTTCCTCAATGCTAATATGCAAAATGGCAAGATGTGGCAGTCAGCACATCAGACAGTACTGTGTGTAAGACCAACACCTTCTGCCTCACTTCCCCAGTGGCAGGAGGTGTAAGAGCAAGGAGTTTATATTTTGAGGACGAATGACATGGGGTTCAAATCCAGCTCAATATAATTTTTTTACACATGTCAGGATAGCATTACATATTGAATGTGATATTTTTTGCAAATGTGATAGGCAATGGGTACAGTGAAGTACTATATAAAAATGAACATCAGTCAATTGTTTATGTCAGCAGTACACATGTGGATTTGCATTTTTATACATTCGGCAGTCTAAATAAATGTTAGAGTAAATATGTAATATTAGTGCCTTTAATCTCCTGTAACTGTGTGTTCCTTTAACTCAGTGAGTTTAAGCAGCATTGTGCAGAGGTAACCTCCCGCGCCATATTAGATGAAGAGCCATTCACCATCACTCAATACTGGTGCATGATGCCTAACTCTGCTCAAATGCAGAGGACAAAGTGTGAACAGCCTTTATTAGGAATTTATTATTTATGCGTTTTGTGTGTGATTCTGTTTTTTTTTTTGACCAGATTAAAGGTGTGAAAATGGGATAGATAGGAAATTGTTGAAATGGGGGGCAAGCAGAGGGAAGATCATCAAAGGGGAAGCAATATAGGAATTTGCAAGAGGGAATTAGGAAAGAACCATAGCTATCCATATCTTCAGCAGTGTAATATGAACATGTATATAAAGTTGGATGAATTTAGACTGTCACCACAACACTGATGGGTGACAACAATGCATTCGTGTTGTATAGCCAACTGTACCAAATCAGGTATGTCAAGAAGACACATGTGCAAAGTGACAGCTATGTATAGGGCAAAATGTTCTTGTTGGACAGATGCCCATTTTTTTTATTTTATTTCAATACTAGAGGAATGTTGGGTAAGGGACATAGGTATGTCAGGATTCAGGTAAGTAGGATAGGTGAGGAAACGGGTGCAGGCAAACAGGACAGAGACAGGGATGGTGAGGGACAGAAAGGTTGGGGACACCATGAGTGTGGATAGGGAGGGGACATTGGAGGCCTATGCCCATCAAGAATGGGGATAGTGACTCTAGTCTTCACTCTCATAACTGTCATCACTATCCCCTTCCTCAGCTTCCTGTTGGAGTGCTTCATGTTTTTGTTTTCTCAGCATTCCAAGGAGCATCTTGTCCATATGGCTGAGGTGTGGACAAATGCTACTTCATGCACCATGCCTGGCAGCTCCTTGTGGGTGCCAAAATCCCCTTCACCGTCACTCCCGGAGGGTACCATTGCATCAGCTGCCAAGATAATGCTACCTGATGTTGAGGGCCCAGGTTGTGCAGGGGCTGCATCAGCAGTATTGCCAGATTGTGTCACAGATGTGTTGGCATCAGTGTGGCAGCTGTTGGAGGAGTGTCAGGCTGAGCTGCACTGGTCAGCCTACTTCTCTGTGGTAGAAAGCTTTTTGTCATTTGTTAGAAAATTGTGACATCAGAACATTGTGATCACACATATAAAATAAAAAGAGAGTTAAGGAGTGGGGTAAGGGAAAAAGATAATTAGAACCACCATACCTCACATACAATAAATTACTGCAACAGAAATATATTTTTACTTTTACGTTAACTATGCTTTTTAAAAACTATAAAGTAGGGCTGAGAATTGTTCCAAGTAATCCTTGCAATATGCATATATTACACATATGCTTTTACAAATGTGTATTAAGTTATCAACATGGCTTTTATGCCAATTTTGTTGAAATTAATATTTAATATTTTTTAATTATTTTACTATGTATTGGTTACCTGTGGGATTGGAACCCACATCTGAATACACTGTTACAACTGACACCTACAGTTACCTTGACCTGCAGAATGAAGCATGCATGCTTGATTTTACAGTTAAGATATGCACGCTTAATTTGCTATTAATGTATATAAATGCAATATTTTTAATGAAATAAGAATTAATTTGTATTGTATAAATACACCTTGCTTCCCTCAGTCTTTCTAAACATTCAGCAGTGGCTCCCCTGTTCACTGAAATCTTCTGGGCAGCTGTGAAATAAAGAGGAGAGAAAAAGAGAAGAGCACTATGCATACCAGTTTTGCCTTTTCTCTGAATATAATTTAAAGAATCTTTATCTGTATACTTTCACAACTGTGGGATGTCAGCAGTTCTAAACTCATCCAGCCGCTGGTTGAGTTGTTCCTGCTTGCACCTTTTCAAGCAGTAGTGGTGCCTGCATTGCTCTTCAGTGCATGGAATGACAGTCATATTGGAGACAGCCTCGGTAAGACTATTCCAAGCTTCTGATTTATATTGAGACCTAGTATTGTCCTCCTGCAATAACGTACAACTGTAGCACTTTACAAGAAGTCCAGTGAATATTCAGGACTCCCCTACACCCCATCTTTGAGCCCTAAATTGGGCACCTTCCTTTCTAGTTCCTGCCATGTCTACCCAGGTCATACAGCAACAGTTAAAGTGTTTTCCTGACATTTTGTGATATTGCATTTAAATGTCAGTGCACAAACTTGCACAACCATGCCAACTGCATGTGTGCGATATTAAGCAGAGAGCAACATAGCCAAACAGAGAGGAAGACAGTTTATGAAATAGGAAGAGTAATGTGAGAGTTAGCATTAGTTTACGGGTTGGATGCTGCTGTAATGCCAAAAAAACAGCCAGCAGCAACTGGAAAAAGAGTGTTTAATGTATGAAACTGCAGTAGATCATAATAAACACAGACCGGTTTCGGACCAATGGCCTTTCTCAATGTATAATTCAAACTGGTCACCCATTTTATATATATATATATATATATATATATATATATATATATATATATATATATATATAAAACCATAGGCTTTAATTAATTAACAATAATAGAATTATAAGTGCTCATTTAGACCAGCTGGAAATAATCCACCCAGTTTCACAATCCATGATTTCTCTTTTCTGTATAGAATATTATGCCAACCTGTTTTAAAACATATATTACCCATCATCATCAGTGATGATGAATTTAAAACTAGCTGCGTTATGTACAATGGTGTGTTTGTATAAAGCATTAGTTAAATGTTTATTTCTGATGTTGCTAAGATGTTCTGAAATGTGAAATCTAATGGGTCTGGAAGTTTGGCCAATGTAGAAAGCCGAACAGGAACATATTGCAAGGTAAATATCCCAATCACTGCTACAGTTGGAAAAAACATTGATGGAGAAAACCTTTGAGGTGTTTTTACTAGTGAATTCTTTCGTGTGAAAAATATACTTGCAAAAGGAGCAATGTCCACAATGATAACACCCAACCACTCTGGTCCCATCCAATGCAACCTGTACTAAATGTTCTGATGGTATATGCCATTTATAATGGCGAAAATGACTGCCCAAAGTTTTGCCTTTGCGGAATGAAAATTAACTTTTATCTCCTAGCAGATCATGTAATCTGTCATCAGCCATCAGAATATCCCAATGCTGTTGCACTAGGTCCAAAAGCTCATGTGTATTTCTCCCATAAGTGGTAGTAAACCTGATTTTGTGATCCCTGTGATACTGGTGTTTGTTGTATGTAAGTAAATCATTTCTGGAGAATTGTTGAACCTCCCTACTGGTTTTAAACACCTTGGCTAGAGGATATCCATGCTCCCTGAAACGAGCAATTAGGTCTTGGTCAAAATGCCTATAATCCTCAGTGTTGGAGCAAATCCGGTGAACTCTCATGAATTGGGACTTAGGGATGTTATTAATAACATATTTAGGATGACAGCTGGAGGCATGTAATAATGTAGTTGAATGATGGGGGTTTCTGAATAACAAACTGGACAAAGTACCATCCTGTTGTCCATATAAGGTTACAGCCAAAAAGGAAATAGACACCAAGTCATAGTTGACCTTGAATCTTATACCCCATTTGTTCTCATTCAAATACTGGACAAATTCTTGTAAGTATGTTACGTCCGATTTCCACACCATCCAGCAGTCATCCAAAAACTGTCACCAAATGTCTATTTCATCCAGAAATATGTTGCGACTACTATCATAGATAATCATCTGTTCAAGATAGCCCAGGATCAGATCAGCATATATGGGTGCAAAGGATGCACCCATAGCTGTACCCTCAAGCTGTAGTTAACATTTATTATTAAAGTAGAGCACATTTTTTATAAGGACATGCTTTACCAAGCACAAAAGGAAAGTACTGAAACCCGGACTGTATAAAGAAATTTTCTCCAACCAATATTCCAAGGCATATAATCCCGACCAATGTGGATTTACAATGTAGAAAGCAGAAACCTGATCTCACCACGATGTAGTTTGTAGGTGAAGTAAAGAGCAGTTGCTGTTTAAAATGCAGTTCCCAAATTCACTGTTCAAAGAAATTGTTAGCAGCCGTAATAAGGATAAAACTCTTCTTTATTGTAGATGTAATTTAAAAGGTAAGCGCTTTCGCGTGGTCACAGCCACGCTTCATCAGACAAATGAAAACTCTGCATTAAAGTGCTTATATAATACATAAATTAAGACCAAGCCCTATATGATTAGGTACTTCAATAAATATTTAAAACGGCAATACTGACAAACTGTCAGAGGCGTTGCATTCATTATTAGTGCTTATGGAGTCTATAATAAATCTTAAGCATAACTCATAATACAATTTGTGAACTAAAAAATATATATATTAAGCAGACAATTAAAGAACTTGATGTAATTTTTTTTTTTTTCTCAATGTGGATTTACCTTGCAATATGTACCTGTTCAGCTTTCAATATTGGCCAAACTTCCAGACCCCTTAGATTTCACATTTCAGAACATCTTAGCAACCTCAGGAATAAACATTTAACTAATGCTTTGTACAAACGCACACCATTGTACGTAATGCAGCTAGTTTTAAATTCATCATCATTGATAGAATTATGGGCAATAGATGTTTTAAATCAGGTTGTCATAATATTCTAAACAGAAAAGAGAAATCATGGATTGTGAAACTGGGTGGATTATTTCCACCTGGTCTTAATGAGCACTTATAATTATATTATTGTTAATTAATGCCTATGGTTTTATATATATATATATATATATATATATATATATATATATATATATATATATGTATGTATATAAAAATGGGTGACTGCAGTTTGAATTATACATTCAGTTCCAATACAGACTACATTTCTGTGAATTGCTGGAAAACTGATAGATTTGCTGTGAGTTGCAGAGTTGGAATCTATTCCAAACTGATTACACTTTTTGCAACTTAATTTGCACTGTGCTGTATTTATACACTTGTCTGTTATTTATAGTGGTGCTGTATTGTTTCTGTCTCTTGTTGTCTCCACTGTGTTTCTCCCACCCACCGTCCCTGTTCTTGTTTTGGTGATAATCTTGGTGGCTTTGAAACTGCCCGCCCGCCCTTGTAAGTTTGTATTTGGATACTCCTTCTGAGCCTATCTCATTTGCTCACTCAACTGAGTGCAGTGAGATCATATTCTGATTTCAGGCACTCCTACTGTGTACAAAGAGAGCATTTGAGAAGGACAACCCCTGTAGCCTCTTAATCCTGCTGTGCTCCCTCCCTCAAAAAATAAATACATATATATATATATATATATATATATATATATATATATATATATATATATATATATATATATTCAGCTGCTCTTACTGTAACTGTCTTAGTTGCTGTTCTGCGTGCTATCTGTTCAGTTATTATCTGCACTTATTACTGCTTATTAGTAGCCTTCTAATTTAATGCCTTCTGCACTTGTTTTTTAGTCATTTGTTAATTTAACTGCATTTAATTAAACTGTATTTGCCGTAATATTGATACACGTGTGCTAGCCTGCACTGCATTTGAATTGTATTTAGTGCTGTTTTAGCTGCTTTTCTGTTAAAAAAAAAATTCCTAGCTTGTTTCCTGCCTTTCCTGTAACTTGTCTAGTCCAGATACAGACTTGCTGCATCCAGGACTGTTTGTAAGCTCCTGAGCCCCCAAGCCTTTCTGTGTTGGAGGGAAGCCTTCTTGCTTATCAGTGGGAGTGGTAAGCACTAGGTAGCCTATCTACCACAGGAGGAGAGGTTTCTGGCCCAGAAATTATAGTTTATTGGCCGTTTGGGAAGCTCTTCCAACCTTCTGATTCAAAAGCCTGTGTGTGTGCTTGTTTCCTGCCTTTCCTGTTACTAGTCTAGTCCAGGTACAGATTTGCTGTATCCAGGACTCTTTGTAAGCTTCTGAGCCCCCCAAGCCTTTCTGTGTTGGAGGGAAGCCTTCTACCTTATCAGTGGGAGTGGTAAGCATCAGGTAGCCTATCTACCACGGGAAGAGTGGGTTTTGGCCCATAAATTGTAGTTTATTGGCCATTTAGGCAGTTTTCCATCTCTTTCAACTTGCTGGCTTAAAAGCCTGTGTTTGTGCTTGTTCCCCACCTTTCCTGTAACTAGTCTAGTCCAGGTACATATTTGCTGTATCCAGGACTCTTTGTAAGCTTCTGAGCCCCCCAAGCCTTTCTGTGCTGGAGGGAAGCCTTCTAGCTTATCAGTGGGAGTGGTAAGCATTAGGTAGCCTATCTACCACAAGAGGAGTGGTTCCTGGCCCAGAAATTGTAGCTATTGGCCGTTTGGGCAGTTTTTTCCCATCTCTTTCAACTTTCTGGTTTTAAAAGCTGCACTTGCGCTTGTTTCCCACCGTTCTTGTTACTAGCCTAGTCCAGATACAGAGTTTCTGTATCCAGGACTGTTGGTAAGCTTCTGAGACCCGCAAGCCTTTCTGTGTTGGAGGGAAGCCTTCTAGCTTATCAGTGGGAGTGGTAAGCACTAGGTAGCCTATCTACCATAAGAGGAGTGGTTCTGGCCCAGAAATTGTAGTTTATTGGCCGTTTGGGCAGTTTTTTTCCATCTCTCTCAACTTTCTGGTTTTAAAGCCCGTGTTTGCACTTGATCCCCACCTTTCCCGTAAGTAGTCTAGTCCAGGTACAGATTTGCTGTATCCAGGACTGTTTGTAAGCTTCTGAGCCCCCCAAGCCTTTGTGTTGGAGTGCAGCCTTCTAGCTTATCAGTGGGAGTGGTAAGTATTAGGTAGCCTGTCTACCACAAGAGGAGTGGTTCTTGGCCCAGGAATTGTAGTTTATTTATCATTCGAGAAGTTGTCCATCTCTTTCACTTTCTGGTTTAAAAGACCACATCTGCACTTGTTTCCCATCTTTCCTGTAACTAACCTACTGGAAAGCACTAGAAAGCCTTAAACTGATATAAGCCTTCTAACTTAAAAGAGAGACTTTGGAGTGATTGAGTATCAATTTTCTGTATTTTCTTGCTGTACTTAACTGTTTTCTGCCTAAACGCTGATTTTCCAGCACTTATTGTGATTTAAAAGCTTGTTTTTTTTCACATATTGTACTTATTTGACTGCCTGCACTTTTAAAAAGTTTTTTTTTTGTTTAAATAAATTGTTTAACTGTTGTAGGCTACACGCTAAAGTGTGATAGCCTTTTCTGATCGCTTGTAGTCATTTAAAGCTGTTTTAAGTGTACTTTTTACTGTTTTTGCCTTATTTTTTCAAAAAAACAAAAAACAAAAAAAATTTCTTGTTTCCAGCCTTTCTAAGCTAGTATAGTCCAGTTTTCAGGCTAGTGCTGAATTCAGGGCTGTGTTACAGGTTTCTGAGTTGCCCATACCTTACTTGGATAGAGGGAAGTTTCTCTGTTCACCTGTGAGAGAGGGGAACTCTGAGCAGCCATCTGTCCCTGGAGGAGTGGTTTCAGCCCAGAAGTTAGTAGTTTAAAAACCATGTTTGCACGGTTTTGTGCGCCCGGCAGCACCAGTTAGTTAGGTCTAAATTATTCCTGGCTCCACTAAGTCTCCTCTTCAGTTTTTCACTTGAAACTAGTCTAACTCTCAACCTAAGCACTCAAAAAGCATCCTACAGTCCAGCACTTGCTCAGACCTAATAGCAAGCACTAATATACCCCGACACTTGACTGCTCAACATGGCAAGGCTCTTTATCCAGCCCTCACCAACCAAGCGACTAAGCAGCTCACCCTACTATTCAGGCATGACCAAAGGGCAACTTCAGGTATTCTCTTCAGTCCAGCTGGTGAATCTGGGTATCCTGAGGCAATGTTACAACTGCCTCATGTACACAGAGAGCCCTCTCCTCCTACCACAAAGCACTAACATATGCGAGAGATGCAATTATGCACCCAAACTGGAGGCTAAGGTCTCTCCACCCAAGACTGGAACAGACAGTCATGTGGAGAAGGTTAACACTTGCACCACACCTCCAGCCTCACATAGACATACTAAACCAGCACTGGCAAAAAATACACAAAATCATACTCGGAGGCCCTAAATAAAAACCTACAAAAGCATCAGAGAGCTCCAAAGCAGACACCCACAAAACCTGTACCTCCTCGTCACAAACCAGACACCACATAAAACACAAAATCAATGTGCCACACAATCATAGCCCTTAAGGTGAAATAACATACCTGACACACTAGTAATAGGTGACTCAATAGTCAGGCACACTGATGCCCCACTCACTAGGCTGGACAAGGAGAAGGTTACTGTTAGCTGCCTGTCGGGAGCCACATAACACAAGCACTCAGGTCACTCCAGAACAAGTACAAATATGACTATGTCATTTTTCATGTTGGTGTGAATGATCTGAGACGTACCACCCTGGACTACATGAAAAAAGACATGGAAGAGCTCTCTGATCATGTAGCCCAGGTGGGTATGACCCTAACCCTGAGTAGCATCCTGCCCTCACCAAGAATGATACCTCAGTATAAAGAAAAAATGATCAATTGCAACAATTGGCTAAGCTTCTGGTGTCATTCAAAGGGGATCCAGTGTCTGTCAGCCTGGGATGACATGCTCGACAAGCCGCATTGCTTTGCAAGAGATGACTTGCACCTGTCATCCTGTGGCTTTTGAATACTGGCCAAGGCTCTTGCTACCCCCATAGTGCCTTTTTTAGGCAAGGCTCAAAATTCAAACCCAACTCCGAAAACAGCACAAGTAAAAAAATGAGGGCTATACTACTCAACGCCAAGAGTTTAAATCTCAAAATGCATGCACTCAAAGCACTCCTAAATATGGAGAACGTCGACATCTGTGCAGTAACTGAAACCTGGTTCAAGGCTCCAGAGAGCACTCCAGCACTACTGGGCTACAACTCATACCACACATTTCGACCACAGAACACGGACCGAAACACAAAAGGAGGGGGTGTATCCATATTCATCAAGGATACTCACACCTCCAGGTTAGTGGCGCAGCATGATACCTCTGAGATCATCCATGTGCAACTAACATCGGGAAAATCTGCAATGCAAATTGTGGCCTGCTACAGATCATCCTCCATGACCCAGGACCACCACTCCACCTTTCTGGAGATACTGAAAAACATGAAGGTCCTACCGAACACCCTTATATTGGGTGATTTCAATTACCCTACCATTAACTGGGAAAACTACTTGAGTACAAACTCCCAAGCTCAGCACTTCCTGGAATTTATCAACTCAAATGCCCTAGATCAGCTGGTAAACTCCCCTACCAGAGGCACAACATATTGTACCTGGGCATCACCAACATGGGCGACAGTTGTTCCGGAATGGAGGTCAACCTGTCACTGGTTATATCAGACCATAAACTAATCACCCTGGATGTCCATACCCCACCACCACCCCCAACCAAGGAAACCACAGTGAAAAACTTTTCTAAAGCAAACTTCACCTTACTTAAGGCAGAGGTGGTAAGTTTCACAGCCCCCACACTAAAGGATAACACTGCCCAAGATGCAGATTCTTTTACAATTGCTCTCTATGAGCACCTACAAGGATGCATGGATCGTCCCATCCCTAGCACAACCAAGAGAAGGAAACCAGTCTAGTGGACCCCTGCCATAAACAGGTTATACAACAAAAGGGGGAAACTAGTTCAGAATAAAAGCAAGTTCCAAGAAGGAAAGACATCCCTGATCAGTATCAGCAAGAAACTAAAGTCCCTCATAAAATCATCCAAGGCTAACTTTGAAAGAAAAATAGCCAAGGATTCGAAGGATAACCACAAAGCCTTCTTTAGCTATGTCAAGAATCTAAATGGGAACTCGCAGATATGCTCTGAGCTAGTACAAAATAGCACAAAATATACTGAACCTACTTATATTGACAACATCCTGGCAGATAGATTCAGTGCAAACTTCACCTCCCTCTCACCGTCAAAAGGGCCCAAAACAGTACCAGAAAAGTATAGTGTCCCGGAAATCACAGAAGCACAGGTGAAAACAGCCCTTTTCTTAAGCCAAAAACACAGCATCAATGGGGCCAGATGGTGTCCCAGGCTGCGTCTTGCACGAACTACAGAACGAACTAACCCCCCACCTAAATATGCTGTTCAGCCTCAGCCTCTCCACAGGCTATGTGCCCATAGAATGGAACACAGCAACCACTCCACAAAGGATGGGCCACAACCGACCCTGGTAACTATCGCCCCATAAGCCAGACTAGCCTGGTCTGCAAGGCTATGAAGCGCATCATCATGGAACTCATTAACAAAGACATCGGGAACCTCCAAACACTGGACCCTACCCAGTTCGGCTTTGTTAAGATCAGATCATGCCTACTAAACCTGGTTGACTTCTTCAAGACAGTCACCAAGGCCATAGACGAGGGAAAGGTGGTTCACACAGCCTACCTTGATCTCGCCAAGGCGTTCAACACCATTCCTCACTCGGGTATTATAGAAAAACTCACCAGCCTGAACATAAACCCGTACGTCACAAGATGGATTGCCAACTGGCTTACAGGCAGAACTCACACGGTAAGAATAGCAGGCTCCAGGTCTGATTCTAAACCAGTCACAAGTGGTGTCCCGCAAGGCTCAGTTCTGGGACCCCTACTGTTTAGCATATATTTCTCAGAAGTACAGGCAAACACAGGAGGACTATGGCTAACCAAGTTCACCGATGACTGCAAACTGGGAGCCATAATTGACTCTCCGGCTGACATAAACATCCTTCAAAAAGGCCTTACTGAGACAGGCTCCTGGTGTCAAAGTCATGGCCTCAAGCTAAATGCCAAAAAATGCATAGTCATCCCGTTTGGGAAAAAAAAACACCCATGAATTACCACATAGGTGGCAGCCCCCTTAATACAGAAGAGGTAATAAGAGATCTGGGAACCCAGGTAGATAGTAATCTCTCCTTTGACAATCATATTGCCAAAGTAGTTAAGAAATCCTTCTATGTGGCCCATCTAATTACTAAGGGGTTCGCATCTAGAAACAAAGAGGTTATAGTGCCCCTCTATTCGTCACTCATCAGACCCATCATAGAGTACAATGCCCCATTTGGGATGTACCTCACAAGACACTTCCAACAGCTGGAAAGACCACAAAAGCATCTCACCAAGAGGATTACTGGCCTCAAACATATGTCCTATGCAACCCGACTGAAAAAATTCTGGCTGTACTCAGTGGCATATCGCTTACTCAGAGGTGATCTCTGCCTGACTTATAAAGCCATGTCCAACTCAGAATTGATGGACATGCTCCACCTAAAGAAATCTAAATCACTGCAAGCCATGCGCTCTAGTGAGCTAAACCTCGCCACAACAATAAATAGAACATGCTGGAGGGATAGATTCCTGTCACAGAGACTCCCCATGCTTTGGAACAAAATTCCTAACTACATTAGGTAGAGCCCCTCACTAACACTCTTCAAGAGAAGCCTTGATGAGTGGATGGGTAACAGAAAATACACCCCTGGGATCACTTCATTGGCTCTGCTTGACAGAGGCTCAGTTAATTAATCAATGGGGTGGTGAAAGCCGACACACTCTGGCTAGGCTTATAAATGCCCTTGGGCAGATAGCCTAGTACCTACCTATGAACCTATGAACATTGAATAAGGCCATTGGGCTGAAACTGGTCTGTGTTTATTATGATCTACTGTGGTTTCATACATAAACACTCTTTTTCCAGTTGCTGCTGGCTGTTTTTTTGGCATTTTGGTACTGTTTTGAGCCTTTGCATCTGCCATCTGTGCAGAACTTTCATGATTGTTTGGATGCTGCTGTACCTGTTAGATTACTTAACTTTTCAGGCATCTATTTGGGGTATAAACTTTATGACCCGACACATTTTTTTTGTGGCTTTACATGCTGATAAAAGTAATTTGTACAATGTGGGATTCAAATGTATGTAAAAATAGAATACATATTCTTCCACATAGGTTATTTTCCTTCTTGCTACAGAAGAAGTGTTTAGAAGATATGCTCATTAATTATATAGACACATTAAAGAGTGCGTGGTTAACCATGTATGTGAGTGACCTGACAAGGTCTTGCTTTATACATTCATAGGTTCATAGGTAGGTACTAGGCTATCAGCCCAAGGGCATAAGTAAGCCTAGCCAACAAGGTTCCCTGGCTTTCGCCACCCAAGAAAGTTATTTTCCTGTGCCCCTGTTGAGCAAACCCACAGATGTGATCCACGGGTGAATTTCCTATTTCCCATCCACTCATCAAGATTTTTCTTGAAGAGTGCTAATGAGGAACTCTGCTTGACATAGATGGGTAGTTTGTTCCAGAGTATGGGAAGTCTCTGGGACAGGAATCTATCCCTCAAGCATGTTCTGTTTATTGTGGTGACAAGGTTTAGGTCCCTAAGGTGTGTAGCTCGGAGGGAATGGGATTTCTGTAGGTGTAGCATGTCCAACAGCTCTGGGTTTGACGTAGCTTTGTATGTTAGGCAGAGATCACCTCAGAGTAGGCCATATGCTACAGAGTAAAGCTGGAGTTTTTTGAGACGGTCGGCGTAGGGCATCTGTTTGAGTCCGGTAATCCTCTTTGTGAAGTACTTCTGCATCCTTTCCAGCTGTTGTAGATGTCATGTGAGGTACATTCCAAAAGAGGTGTTGTATTCTATTATGGGTCTAATAAGAGCCGAGTATAGGGGAACAATTACCTCTTTTTTCCTGGATGAGAACCCTTTTGTGATGAGGTGTGCCACATAGAAGGATTTTCTGACTACTGTGGTGATGTGATTATCAAAGGAGAAACTACTGTCCACCTGAGTCCCAAGGTCTCTTATCACACATTCAGTGTTAAGTAGACTGCTGCCTATGTGGTAGTTCATGAGTACAGAGTTTTTGCCAAAGGGGATGAAAACGCACGTTTTGGCATTGAGCTTGAGCCCATGGCTCTGACACCAGGCATCTGTCTCAGTGAGACCCTTCTGTAAGATGTCCACATCATTTGGAGACTCAACTATGACTCCTAATTTGCAGTCATGTGCGAGCTTCATTAGCCAGAGACCATCTGTGTTAGCCTGTACTTCAGAGAAGTAGATACCAAACAGGAGAGGACCCAGGACTGAACCCTGTGGTACTCCACTTGTCACTGGTTTGAAGTCAGATTTGGAGTCTGCAACTTTTACAGTATGGGTTATGTCAGTGAGTGAGTTGGCAATCCATCTTGTGACATAGGGATTTATACCTAGTTTAGTGAGTTTATCTATAATTCTAGAATGGGGGATGGTGTTGAAGGCCTTGGCGAGGTCAAGATAGGCTGTGTGAACCACCTTACCCTCATCTACGGCTTTGGTGACTGCCTCAAAGAAATCAATCAGGTTCAGGAGGCATGATCTGCCTTTCACAAACCCAAACTGGGTGGGGTCCAGAGGTTGGAGGTTACCAATGTCGTTGTTTATGAGTTCCATGATGATACTTTCCATGGACTTGCAAACCAGGCTCATCAGACTAATAGGGCGATAGTTCCCAGGGTCCATGGTGGCTCTCCCTATGTGGAGTGGGATAACTGTTTCTGTGCGCCATTCAGTGGGCACGAAGCCTGATGTGAGGCTATGATTGAACATGGTGCTTAGGTGGGGAGCCAGTTCATTCTGACGTTCTTGTAAAATGCAGCCTGGGATGTTGTCCAGTCCCATGGATTCTGTGTTTTTGGCTTTAGGGAGTGCAGTTTTAACCTGAGTAGTTGTGATTACAGGGACTCTGCATTCTTCCGGTATAGATATAGGCCCTTTAGGGGGTGAGATGGGGGTATAGTTAGTATTGAATCTATCTGCCAGGATGTTGGCAATATCAGTTGGTTCTGTAATTTTTGTGCCATTTTGCTGTAAGTCAGAGCTGATCTGTGTATTGCCAATGAGATTCTTGACATAGCTATAGAATGCTTTGTGGCTGTCCTTGGAATCAGTGGTGATTTTGTTTTCATAGCTAGCTTTGCAGAATTTTATGAGGGATCTCAGCTTCTTATTGAGGCTGACCAGGGAGCTCCTCCACTCATGGGATTTTTCTCTCTTTTGCAACAGTCTCTTCCTTCTGTTGTAGAGTTTGTTTATAGCAGGGGACCACCAGATTGGCTTTCTTTTTTTGGAGGATAGCATCTTGTTTCTGTTAGGGATAGCGCAATCCATGCACTCGTGTAAGTGCTTATAGAGTGCAGTTGTGCAGGATTCAGCAGTCATAGCTGTATTTGTCCATCTGCATGGGTGTCATGACGTTCGCCACTTCTGTCTTGAGAATCATGAAGTTGGCTTTGGAGAAATGTTTTACCATGGTTTCCTTAATGGGGAGTGGGGGCGGGATGTGGATATTTATGATGATTAGCTTGTGGTTGGATCTGACCAACGAGGAGTTGTCTTCGGGTGTGGAACACTGGTCATTCATGTTGGTAATGACTAGGTCTAGGATATTGCTGCCCCTGGTGAGGGTGTGGATAAGTTGATCCAGTGCATTGGAATTTATGAATTCCAGAAAGCGTTGAGTGAAGCAGTTGGAATATGAGTAGTTTTCCCAGTTAATGGTGGGGCAGTTGAAATCACCCATTATTAGGGTGTTTGGTTGAACCCTAATATTTTACAGTATATCAAGAAAAGAACAGTGGGAATCCTTGGGCATGGTGGGGGATCTGTAGCAAGCTACAATTTGGATTGCAGGCTTGCCCAGAGTTAGTTGTACTTGGATAATCCCGGATGCATTATGTTGGGCAACTAGCCTGGAGGTATGGATATCCTTAATGAATATGGACACACCTCTGCCTTTGGTGTTCCGGTCCAGGTTAGACGGCCGAAAGGTGTAGTATGAGTTATAGCCTGGTAATGCAGGGGTGCTGTCTTGGGCCTTAAACCAGGTCTCAGTCACTGCACAGATATCGATGTTCTCCATTTTAAGGAGTGCCTCGAGTGAGTGCATTTTGAGGTTTAGAATTCCAGTACTGAGTAGCATTACCTCAGTTTTTGTTTGCCTGTACCTGTTACAGTGGTGAATTTGTCATTTGAATCTTGCCTAAAAAAGTACATGACTTCTGTGAAATATGAATTCCATCCCAGGGCCGAAAAGACAATTTTAATTACAGAGACATAATTGTCAGTATACCCTCAGCCACACATATAATTCATATGATATCCACTGGTATACATAGTTATTGTTATGTATAATAATCTGTATACTGTTCTTTATTTTTAAAAATTGAGTGGAACAGCATTAATAAAATCTAGACTGTACTAGATTAGAACCCTGGATCACCTCTGTTTTGGTCATAAACTTATACCAGTTGCCACAGGGAAGGTTGGGCAAAAGGTACATTTTTTATACTCACTACTGTCCAGAGTGCTCATTGCCACTGAGCACTTGTTTATTAGACATGCTCAGTAGTTATATATAAACTTTACAGTTGTGATATAAAAGTTCAGAAAATTAATTTTTAATTGTGTAAACATACTTGTACTAATACGCATAGTTAGACATATAATATATATATATCATGTTTATGCTCAATCCACCTGCTATACATATTTATTTTATGTATAATTATTTTTATATTATTAATTTTTATCTGAATAACAGTGGACCAGCATTAATAAAATGTAAAGCTTGCTTGAATAGAGTAATGACTCACCTGTATTGTGGTCATTAACTTACATCTTGTGCTACAAGGAGAGCTAAGCAACAAGTGTAATGTTTACACTCATTACTGTGTATGAATGCTGACCACCATGCAATGCTGCTTGCACAGTGGAAGACCACACATGTTACAATATATCTTTTTAGAAACTGACAATGTCTACTTATTGTCTACAGGTGTGGTGGGGAGTGCAGGTGTTGTGTATTCCTGCTGACTGCCACACAATGCCGCTTAACATGTTTGCACGACAGAAGGCAAGAGACTTAACAACGTATCTCTTTGAAATTGACAATGTCTGCTTATTGTCTTTGGCTGTGTTTGCACAGAGGTGAACAACATTCACCCTACTATTGGAAGAGAATATAGATTTCTCTACTATGTTCATTGCTCAACACGTCACCTAGTCTGTTTAGCTTACTGTACTGTTTGTCCCAGATTTCATGTGGGAAAGTCTAATAGAACACTAGGGGAGAGAGTCAAGGAGCATATAAATATATATATATATATATATATATATATATATATATATATATATAAGATCAACAGAAGAGATACATTGATAGCCACTGCTAAACATGTAACACAGGCAGGTCAACAGCACACTTTTGAGGTTTTGGTACTTCAAATTGTAGGAGAGAGAGTGGTAGAATGAGGATAATAGGAATAGGACCAAAAAGATCGGACAAATATGGATTATTAATTTACAAGTCCGTAAATGATATGGTCTTAATAATGATGCTGTCTCATTGAAACCCTTTTTAAAAGATAGACCACTTGCTCACAAATGAATACTTCATCTGATTTTCTTTGATCTGTTTTTTATATTAGATAAATTTGTATGTATATTTTTAAAATCTCACATTTTAATATTCTCTCACTCTTTCTATATATATATATATATATATGTAGGTGAATATCTTACTCTCTATATACACATATACAGGTCCTTTTTTTGACTAAGATAATATATGCGTGACCGATTACCCATTGTATCAACTTTTACAACATATATTTCAAAGTTTTGTTCAGTTTACATGCATATATTTGTGCTTTATATCTTCAGTTGTATCAGACATGTTTCAGTCTGTTACAGTTATAATATGCTGTCTCATTTACTATGGGAATTCATCTGCGTACATTTTGATAAAAACAGTGTTTCAGCCCTCTACAGTTATAATACCCCGTCTCTGACTTATTATGGGAACTAGTTTATGCTAACTTTGATAATAATAGTGTTATTTTGAGTATTGAAACCATGTTGCACTTTGAATGTGTATGACTTTTTGCTGATATTTCATAGATGATACCATGACTGTACTATGGGTTGTGATTGGCTGATTGTGTAAGAGGTTTTTTTTTCTTTGATAAACATCAAGTGACTCCATCGCCATGGTGACTTGAACAGTGACATCCACGATTACGTGAATTAGGATAGCAACATTAGGTATGTTGTTTAAAAACAAGATGAATATTTTATTTGTGTTCTTAACCATTTTATCTAGTTTTGGATCATAAGGATCTATACTATCTTGTAAAGGCAGCATAACATCAGTAAAGATGTGATTTCTGTTTTAAATAATGGATATTACTTTATAGAAAGTGCATTTTTAGATAGTTAAACAATGATTTTTAACGTCACTAAGATGTTATAAGATGGTTGGTTGGAATGCTAATTATTTTAGATTACATATATATTAGGCAGGGTCTTTGGTTCAATTGTGGTTTTAAAGTTTTGCCGTTTTAGTTTTTAATTAATGTCTGAAGAAGCGTTGATGACAATGCAAAAGCACATACATTCTGTTAAATTGTACAATACACTGTCTTTTTACTGTGATACTTGGACTATTTAGATATAGCCAGCCGTGTTTGTTGTCTTGATGTGATTTTATTCATTTGGATTTCGACTGATTACAAGTAATGACTCATCTGTACTGTGGTCATTAACTTATTTCAGTTGCTACAGGGAGAGTTGCTACAGAGAGAGCTAGGCAGCAGGTGTAATTTTTACACTCGTTACAGTATATGAGTGCTGACTGCCAAGCAGTGCTGCTTAGAGTGTTTGCACGAAGAAGACCACACATGTTATAATGTATCTTTCTAGAACTTGACAATATCTGCTTATTGTCTACAGGTGTGGTGGGAGTGCAGGTGTTGTGTATGCCTCCTGACTGCCACACAATGCTGCTTAGCATGTTTACACGACAGAAGGCAAAAGATGTAACAGTGTATCATTTTGAAATTAATGATGTCTGCTGATTGTCTGTGGCATTACATATTTGTACAGAGGTGAACAACATGCAAATGAGACAGGCAAAGCTCAACATTTATTGTTATTGTAAAAAGTGTTTATTAGTTTTCATCATAAAAAGATAAATGTGGGACTTGAACCATGATCTACATATCCTATGTGCTGTGTGATTCATTGTGTTTATCAGGTATGCTACACACACATTTGATTCACAGCTGTAATTTATGCTGTCCTTATCATAAAAGCATCTTCCATTAATTTTAAAGTATTTATTTCTTTCACCGTATTTGCACTATGCTATACGGCGTGCAAATATTAATATTAAAAAAAAACATAAACAATATAACAAAATAGTTTTAACGCACGTTACAGATTTTCACATAACTTTGGATTTGAATATGAACCTACAAAACAGACTAGGAGTGTCTTATCTGTCTTTGTCACAGAAACAACTATGCAGCAGGAAAGCAAATCACGTGAATACAAGTAATTCCCTTTTCCTCCACGGTATTAACAAGTGCATATGCACTTGTATACTCATTTGTTTGTATATGTTTTACATATTTAGTGCAATGAGTGATCACACAACCATTTATGAGTATTGTTTGCACCAATGCAGCTCTGTCTTCTCTTTGTATTGTGTTTGTTCTCTTATTTGTGCTGTCCTCCCAGACATGCAGTCTATAGTGCACATTATATCACTAGCCTTTAAATGTATGATAAAACTATATGACAATGAAAAACAGTTTTCAGCAAAACCAGGAAACTTTGGCTGTTAGTGAACAAAAATGAGAAATGTGTGATGTTTACTTTTTAATTTATTTTATTTATTTATTGACATTTGTTATCTGGGTTGGTCCAACTGGGTTTGTGGCCCGTTTTCAGTGGAGACCCGAGGAGAAAAGCTACAGTTGCAAACAATTTACAGTGTGTAAGAAGTTAAAAAATAAAAATTTCACAATCAAACGATTAAATAAATTTAAAGAAACAAGTATGTGATACAAAGTAGAAAGCATGCACAGTGTAGAAAGTATGTACATAGTAGAAAGCATGCACATAGTAAAATACACATAGGATTATTTACAAGATAAAGATAGATTTATGTAAGATTTGAATTATTTCAGTATTGTTGATTTTGTATAGTAGGTAGGCACCTTGTGAGTTACTAGGAGATTTGGAGGTAGGTTATATTAGATACATATACAGGGGTATGTTGGGTTAAGTTTGGTCATGACAGGGGCAAGTTTTGATATTAAGTAAATGAAGTTTCAGTTCTTTTTGTAAAGTGTGGTGGGTGGGTGATGAACATATGTGTAGGGGCAGTTGGCTCTTTGACATTTTAAAATGGGTGCTTTTTGTTTTGCTATCAAGGATTTGAAAAAGCTTTATACCGAAAGTGCTTATCTGGGTTCATTCTCAGCCAGCATTTTAATTATTTTAATAAAGTTTTCCTTTGTTTTAATTTTTATCAGCTCTGGTGGCAGACCTGTTTCTTTGCCTGTGTATTGGATTAGGGAGGATTGTTTGCTAGATGTATAAAGTTCATTAGTGAAGATGTTAAATAGCAGGGGGCCCAAGATGGATCCTTGTGGTACTCTGGTTGGGACTAGTATGAAGGGTGAGTAGGAGGAGAGCCATCTCATAGATCGCTGCCTACTGGAGAGGTAGCTGGAGAACCAGGTGAGGGAGGTAGCTGATAGGTTGAGGCTAGCAAGTTTAGATAGCAGTATGGGGTGAGAGACTATGTCAAAAGCTTTTGAAAGGTCAAAGAAGAGACAGGATGCAAGTAGATTGTTATCTCGGGCTTCAGCGATAGTATGGGTAAAGGATAGTATGGCAGTAAGTTGTGCTGTGGTTTGGATGGAAACCGTGTTGGGTGGAAGTGAGAAAGTTATGGTGGAGGAGATAGTTGAGAAGCTGTGAGTGAATGCATTTTTTGAGTATCTTAAAGAGGGGTATAGGATGGCAATGGGTCGGTAGTTAGATGGGTCAGTTGAGTTACCAACTTTATGTAGGAGGATAGTGAAGAAAGATTTCCATAGGACAGGGCCAGTAGCTTCCATTTAAAAGCTTGATAAAGTTACTTCTACACTTTGTAATTGTATTCTGGGTGACACACACAATGCAGGTAAGGTAGTCTGAATTACTGTTGTGTCTGTCTTATCCCTCACACTAATCATTTACAGTTGCAATCTATTAGCAACTAACACTGAGGTAGTGCCTACACTATGTGTACATCTGCTACACAAAGTCAAAAGTTTGGTATTCAGAAATTCTAATGAGTTCACACCTCATTTGCATCTTCACAGTGCTCAGAAGCCTGAATCTGCACTATAAAAAAAGGTAACCATGTAGCTAGTAAACTTGAAGGTGAGAAGACTTGTTTATTTGGCGAAAACAGAAGATTGCTGCTCCTTTTGATTTATTTGCAGAGGTGGCTTCTAATCTTGCTAAGGTATGATTGTACTTTTCAAGTACATTCTAAATTCTGTAGCATGTTACAGACCAATATATATATATATATATATATATATATATATATATATATATAAAATATATATATATAATATATATATATATATATATATATATATATATATATGTGTGTGTGTGTGTGTGCAAATAGAAAATGGAAATTTTATCTGTATGCACTTTTTATAGTTTACTGTTGCCATAGGAATTTGTGGCAGGCATTTACATTTCTCAGATAGGTCATCAACTTTCATCACAAGTGTTATTGTTAAAATAGTTTTTCGTGCAATCTTCTATCTTATTTCAGGGAAGTGTAATGTACCGTGTCAATGGCACAAGGAGTTATGTTTCTAAGATGGCCATGAGACACCTCCTGGGGAGTGGTGGGCAGAGTGAGAGGTGACTGACAATTATATAAAATGGATTTGTCTGTTGTAAATGTGTTCACATTGTAAGAATTGTGCTGAAAACATATATAACAATTGAATTATGTGGTATTCCTGGGTTTGTACAAACTTTCATTTGCTTGTTGTTTTGGGGGTGGGGGAGCCAACTACCATTTGCGTGTTGCCACAGCAAAAGGTATGTTTGAAAAGGTTTGCTCAAATGTGTAGTCATCCTGTTACTTCAGTGGTAAACAATATATTCCTAAAGCGGCATTCCTTGTTTTGGAGCAAACATTAGTTTGTGTATGAGTGTGATATGGTATAACCACAGAACTTTCAATTTTAAAAACTGAAATGTATGTCTCCAGTGCTTAATGTTGAAAATGTATATGTATGTGATCAGGAATTAACTGTAAATGTGATATTTATGTGTTGTATCCTTCTCTTTTTTATGTCACATAGGATTATGGCACCCAAGTGTATAAATCCACATGAACCCCCTTTCAGTGATTCTAAAAATGATGTCATAGTGCAGGAATTCAGGTGCCACAGAGCCTTTCTGCTTGAGAGAAGACATGGGGATATGGCTGACAGAATGCAGATTTATAGACAGTCAATGATGTCATTGCCATAGGGGATCACACCAGAACCTTTGATCAAGTGCGTCATATGGCCACTGATATGATTTCATCAGCTCCGGGGAGAGAAGCTTCAGTTGCCTGTAAACATCTGGCTATGGAGGGAGGGATTCTACTACTGAGCCACCACTGACTCCAAATGAAGAGTTACTGTCCGCCATCAGAGATCTAGAGAGCTCAGTGGAAACAGCAAACCAGAATGTGATTGATGTCCGTGCTGATGAGTTTGGGGAAGATTCCAGACAAGCTTACATATGACAAGTTTTAACTTTAGCTTGTATAGTAAAATACAGAAAAATGTAACTAATACTTCCTGTGTTTTTTTCATGAACCTATTAATAAATTAATAGGCTTTAATGACACATTTGTTCATTTACACATGGGCTGTGGGTAAACGTGTCAGCCAAGTTTCAGTTAAAACTATTGTTAATGGACATATAAGAAAATGGTGTATTCACTGTCCCCCTTTGTTATTGCAATTGTGATATTTAATTTGCATGCATACCTTGCTTCATTTCTTCCAGGACCATCCACCCTACCAAGTGTGGAGTCATCTGCACATCGTAAGCTAAACATTTTTCTTTGATTATTGATGACCTTTTGTCAGATATATGCATTTATCTGTATGTGTGAGGTGGGTGTAATGAGTGTGTTTATTGTTGTACCACCTGTGATAGTGTGACCAGTTTTAGTTTATCATCACATAAATTGTTTTAAATATTTAATGTAGTATTTATTTTGTTCCTCTGAGTGTTGCTTATTATCACAGGTGATCCTGACAGTGGAAGTGTAGGACTCTTACCATCTGTCATAGTATCGGCAGACTGTGATGATGATGATGATGATGATATTGGCTAAATAGAGGCACAGTCGGGAGGTGCAGAGCTTGAATCTGACACTGAGGCTGGCATTCAGCCATCCCTTGTATTTCTCTCAGACACAGTCAGTAGGCCTACGCATACCTATTCCACTGAAATACTGGACAGGTGGTGGGTGACACACTTGATCAAGGTAGTGTGGTTACTGTGGCTTCATTACCAGTTGACTCTGGCCATAGCAAACTGTGAGTGAATTGCCATGCAAGAAGGTTGTTAGGGGTGCTCAGAGGAGGCCTGCTGTCTACTTGTCTACCCTCCACCTGATCCTGGAGTGTCTTTATGTGCCACTCAGCATATGTTTAGAGCTGTCATGGAGGCATAGGCATGTTCCACTAGGGCCTGCAAAGACATGCTTTGGGTTATAGATGTTGTACAGGCTGGCGTGCATGATTGTCTCTGCCGTGTGGCTGGTTCAATGGATTGGGTGAATGACACGATGGAATGGCAGTGTCTGTGATGGAACATCTGCTGGGATGGGGACAGCATCCATGTGGATGTAGGACAGCATCATCATCTGATGTTAGCCAACATGGCCTTACCCAGTCATGATCTTGTAGTGGCACTACTTCCACTACTCCATCAGTGATTGAGGTGTCCACACCCAGACATGATAGGCCATGGAGTTGTGGTCCTGGACGTACTTGTCAGTTGAGCTTGTCCAGCAGACATCAATCATATTCAGGTAGCAGCAGCACATCTGACCATGGGCATGGACATGCCGGTGGAACTCCTGGCAGAGCCAGTTCTTGCAGTTGAGGACGATGACAATGAACTGTTAATCTCTACGATGCACGGCTCACACCTGTCTGACATACCAGGATGTAGAGCTAGCACAGAGCTTGGCTGTGTTCTTGCAAATACTCTCACACACACACACACATACACACACACACGCACACACACGCACACACACACACACACACACACACACACACACACACACACACACACACACACACACACACACACACACACACACCAGTAACATGGGTCATTCGTGAGGCTTACAGCTCATTCTGTCTCAGTGGCCAATTGATAATTTATTTAATTTTCTACCTGCCTATTTTTTTTACTCACACACACTCACTACCTTTTGCATCATCCTAGGCCTCCTGCCCCCACACACAACACCCTGTGCAAATGATGATAACTATGCCATATCCTTGATTCTGTATTTTGAATTCATGGATACATAAGTCTTTTGTCTGATGCCCAGAGTGCATAGCTAACTGAGTGCTTAGTATATACGTGTTTGTGATATTTGTGATGTTCTTTTGAAAATTGTACTGCTTTCTTACAGTTTTTTGTATTGTGTGTGTCTTTGATGCATGAGGCCATTTAGTTGATAGAGAACACCTCTATTGACATAAGTCAGTGCTGTCACATATTGATGTAATTGATGTAAAACACACCCACCCTGTAATTATTTACATTACAATTAACTGTATGCAAGGATCTACCATTCATTTGTGTCCTTTTATTTTCCTATTCCAGTTTAAACACTTACCTTGATAGTCTGGAAGTTATACAGTGTTTTAATTCAGAGCTGACTCTGTGTAATGCTAGGAGTACACAGCCATTACATGGGTAAGTAAAGGTTGTGAGCATTGCCTGGCAACAGTTTTGCTGTATGTATGTATGTACATAGGATGAAAGTTGTACCCCCTAAGAGGATGAGCATGTGTGCTAACCATTGCCTACACTCACAGTGGCTGGTGTTTCCCTCCATCTGACTCCTCACCTGCATGTGTCTGTAGTGACCTTGCCAGTGGTGGTGGAATGTGTGCCCCTTCCCCTTGGTGTTCCTGCTGAAGCTGTTTTCTCAGAATAATATTGCGAAGGATGGCGTAGACAGTGAAAATGTTAGCACAAGTACAGGGATTGTACCACAGGACTCTCCCTGATGTATCTAGGCATTGGAACCATGACTTCAGCAGCCCAAATACATGCACTATGATAGTTCTTGTTTGAGCGTGCGTCTCATTACAGTGTTCTTCAGTGGGTGGGTGTGCATTTCTGATGGGCATCATCAGCCATGGTTCGAGTGCATACCATGCATCACCCAGTAAATGACTTTATGGGAAATACCCCCTAATAAACTTCTGATAGAGTTGAGAGCTGTGCCAGATATGGGAGCCATGGTAACTGCTGGGGTTGCCAGCACTCACATTCAGGATGATTCCATTAGCATTACAAACAACCTGGCAGTTAATTGAGTTGAATCCCTTTCTGTTTATCTATACCTTTCCCTGTTCCCCTGGTGGTGCTTTGATTTCAGTGTGCATGCTATGGCACCCAGGACTTCAGGGAAGTGTACTACAGGGTAGGAAAACTGCATAGTTATAGCTCTGTCCCTAGGTGTATGAGGAAAATGTATGTAGTCACTGACATTTTGTAGCATAGCATTCAGGAATTGATGTAGGGTCCTGGATGCTGATGCCTGTGACATCCCCAACATGTCCCCTGTTGATCTCAGGAAGGTTCTTGTAGCTAATATTCTAAGTGCTACAGATACATTAGTCTCCACAGGTATTGGTTCCCCTTGTTTTGCCCTTGCTCTCAGTTGAGGACAACAGAGGTTGCAGAGTTCCTGTAGTGTGTCTCTATCCACCCCATAGTGCTCTACAATGCAGACTATGAAAAGTTAAACTGGGTCTAAACACCCATCTCCTTCTTGGCCAAGGTCTATTAGCAGCAGCAGCAGCATATACTCGGGCCTGTTGTACATGCACATGCAGAAGTGCAACAGCAGCCCCTAACATTCTTTCTGTGTAGAGTAGTTCCCATGGCTGTAGTCCAAAAGGTTTTGGAATTCGTGGCCAAAACCTGCACTGAGTGTATATGATTGCTTTATAGCTTGTTGAATAGCTTCTCCATCTTAGACTGGCTAATTAGCATACAATACAGCAGCTCATGCTTTCATTAGGATTCCATGATGTTTACCGTATTTGTGGGGCTCTACACTTGTGTAGAGCTGCTTACTAAATAAAAAACTGCATGCTACCACAATGGTTTTAGTGAGCCATGTATGCTGTATTGAATCTGCACCAATGACTATTACAAGTATTGCTTTTTTACTAACATTTAAATGCATCAAGGTCATGCATAGGTATGTTCCATCTCTCCTTTTGTACTTTACAAAAGCATTACTGGAACAGCATGGGGTCTGTGCTCATTTCTGTGATAAGGCGCTCAGGCGGTCATCACAGCTAATACAGAAAGACACTTACTGGTAAATTTGAGCTGGGAATCCATTGCAAAAAAAAAATATTTCCTTATATAAAGGACAGAGCACTAGGTGTGTCTTTACTACTTTTACAAAAATGCTCAAAGACCAGTTGCCATAATGATTAAGGTCTTTGCCTACCATGCACAGGGTACAAAGTTTGATCTTGACTACCTGCAGATGCATGTTCGGAGTTTGCATTTGCTCCTTGTGTCTCTGAGGAGTTCTTCTCACCTCCAAAAAACAAGCTGGGTGTTTCTATCTCAAACTCACTAAAAGAATGGAGTTGTGAGCAGCAGCACAGGCTCTACATGATGCCCTGTATGGGGAAGAATAGTATAAACCAGCATCGTTGGTCATCTGCTGTGGTGTGCAGCATCCTCATGATACATGAACATGGATCACCGTCTGCATGCCGTGGCAGGGCTAGCCACTCACTGGTGTAAAATATGGGTCTAGGTGATTCAGTCATGTTAACTAATGTCGTCAAATGGTCATGGGTCTTTGCCAGTGATAAGTGGGGTGAGGACTCTGCCTACTCCAAACTATGCCAGGGACCCATATGCCCCTATTGATCAATGTGTGCCCATCATAAAGCACAGCATTCCTGGGTAAATAATCTACTGGCTGTCCAGTGTCCAGTTGCTTCCATTGAGTAAAAGCTGAATGTAAACTCAATCAACCTGCTAAACATGAATTAAGAATTTCAAAACTCAATGTAGGTTCACTAATAGGATGCACAATGGTAAGGAAGAGGCTGGAAATCCTATGTATCCAGGAGACAAGATGGAAGAGGAAGAGGCTGGAAATCCTATGTATCCAGGACACAAGATGGAAGGGCAGTACTGCAAAGTCATTTGGCTTGGGATCCAGAGTCTACTACTCAGGAGGAAGACAGGCCAGAAATGGTGTGGGAATTGTGGTGAAGGAGGGACTTCAGAAGTCAATGAAGGATGTTATCAGAATTAGTGACAGACTCCAGCCTAATGATAGGGCAGTATTCATAATCTCAGCCTATCCCCACAGCAGGGTTGTGATAGTGGGGAAAAGAAAGTAGTTGCAGGACCTACTAGATAAAATAGGATAGGACCTACTAGATAATACAGGGGAACATGAATTGGTGTTAATAATGGGTGACTTGAATGCACATATAGGGACTAACAGAACAGAATATGAGGACTGCCTGGGTCCAAATGGGTGAGGCAACAAGAATAAAGAAAGCCATTTTAGACTTCTACATGGTAAATGGCTTGATAGTAGCACAACAGATGGGTCAAAAAGAGACAGAGCCACAAGATCACATACAAGACTGGCCGACATGCAACTCAGTTTGACTTCCTCCTAGCAAAGAAAGGACAGTGGGATAGAATCCACGAATGCAAAGTCATCCCCTGTGAAACAGTCGGCCCACAGCATAAAACACTGGTTGCCACAGTCAGCTGCAAGCAGTCATCAGGGAAGGCTCTAAGGTCAACAGAGACAAGGCTGAAGACCTGGAAGTTGAATGGAGGGAAAGAACAATAGTTCAAGGAATTACTCAGGGCTCTAGCACCTGAAGAAGAAGAAGAAGAAGAAATAGGCAGAGTCAAAGAAGAATGGCAGTGCCTTAAAACAGAATGTGTGAGAACTACAGAACAGATATGCAGTTGAGCGAAGTATGGAAATAAGATACATAAGGAAAGTTGGTGGTGGAATATAGAAGTCCAGGAAATCATCAAAAGAAAGAAAGAGTGCAGAAAAGAAGTGTGAGGTAGAAAAAAAACAAACCAAGATAGGAAGGAAAACTGATTGGCTAATAAAGAAGCTAAGAAAGGAATTGCAATAGCAAAGAACAAGGCATCAGAAGCACTCTACCAGCTTCTGGAAAGTGAGTCAGTAAATGGCACAAAGAAACTGTCAGGTCGCAAGATAAAGAAAGAATGATAAAAAAGAGTTAGACACCCTTCATAAGGGATGCAAGCAACAACCTGCTCAAAAGTCCACAGGACATCAAAGGCAGATATAAGGAGTATTTCCAGCAGCTTCAGGATGAAGAAAACCCCACAGAAGCTGTATTGCCCCAGACACACTACGATGAGAGAAAAGGATGAGCCCACTGTCACTCGTCTTTCTCTAACATAGATGACAAGCAGGCGGGGTATTTTGATTAGCTGCTTTAATACATAAAAACACATCAGGATGGATAGCAGCATCATAAAGTATAAACAAACTGGCTAACAGACAGACCTTACATACATGCATGCTTACATCTCAACAGCTAACTACAAAATGGCAGTCAGAATCACACACGCTCAGTGTTTATACACTTGTGCAAGCCCTTGGATAGTTCTTAAAGGTACATACACACACATTGATCTACACCCACCACAGAAAAAATAAGAACAGCATTAAGGAAAGTGAAGGCAGGGAAAGCAGTAAGGTCAGATGAGGTCACAGCAGATATGATAAAGATGATGGATTAGATAGGGGATAAATGGATTTCCCTCCCATGGAAGCCTGACGTCCAGTCAATCTACCAAAGACTCCTGTTGCTTTACAGTTACGACGAACATCACCCGAGCGCTGCTTGTGTAGTGTAGGTCATAAAGTGATGTTCAGTTCTACCATAGTCAGAACTTCATTGCCACCATCCTAACTTATCTTTTCACCATCGGTCTGTTTACATGTGTTCATTTTCTGCCAGTTGAACACATTTTCATTCATCATCCATCCCCACCTGTCCATGTTTCAATTGACACTGGGGGTGATAGGACTTTGATTCTTCATAGATATCTTTTTTCTGAGGATGTACTACAAGTCCTGCAGGAGGCCAGGAAACCTACTATTAAGGAACCCTACTTATCCAAAAGGAAGAGATTTTCTATTTGGTGTCTCTCACGTAACCTGGACCCACTTGCTGTGGATGTTCCTTTCATTCTCTATTATTTGTGTGAGTTGCTCAGTGCTGGTTTGGTTTATTCTTCTATTGAGGCCCACTTATCAACTATCTCTGCTTGTCTGCCTTTTTCTCCCCCTTTAGCTTCTAGATTTGAGGTGAAACAATTTTTTAAATGCATCCTTAATATTAGACCTCCCAGGAAGCCTGTTCCTCCTCACTTGGATCTTAATTTTGTTTTGGAGAAGTTGACTCAGACTCCTTTTGAGCCTGCTGCTTCAGCTACCTTGCAACATTGTTCCTGGAAGACTGTTCTTTTGTTAACTCTTACTTCTGCCAGACAGGTCTCTGAGTTACAGACCCTTATGACTTGTCCTCTTTTTTTGATCTTTCATGAGGACAGTGTGTCCTTGCATACTAACCCTTCTTTTATGCCTAGGGAGGTTAATGAGCTATCACTCAGTCTACTAATCTACCTACTCTTTTCCCTGTCTGCAAACTGACAGTGAGAGAGGGCTGCATACTTTGGACGTGCATAGACAACTCATGGTTTATTTGGATAAGACTTATGCTATTAGAAAATATGATCAGTTTTTTGTTTCTTTTCATCCTAGATATTTGGAACTTGCTATAGCCAAGCAAACCATTTCTTCTTGGGTTTCTAAGGCTATTTCTTTTTGTTACACCTTTCATGGCAAGAGCCTTCTCTCTTCAGTCAAGGCTCATTCTACTAGAGCTGTTGCTTTTTCTGGCACTTTTTTCAAGAGCTTAGATACTAATTCTATTCTGGAAGCAGCTATGTGGACTTCTGTACATACCTTTACCAAATAGTACAAGTTGGATGGTATCTCTAGAGCTAGGGCTGGTTTTGCTAGTGCCATTCTTCATGGCTTTTTAGGGGACTCTTTTTCTCCCCCCCAGTTTCCTCTTGAGCTTTGGCACTCTCCCATATGTTAAGAATACTGCAGCAGTGAATGTAAGGACATAATACAGTTCTGTAAAATCTTATCATAACAGTAGATGTCCTTGCCTTCACTGCTGCAGCATTCACTCCCTCCCCCTTCTCCCCAGTCCCTTTCCTTCCTGGATGCACAGATTACCTCTTGAGTTCCTTGGACTGGTGTTTCTACTGGGACAATCAATTCTGACTGTGGTAGGCCTGAACATCACCTTTATGCCCTATGCTATGCAAGGAGCATTTAGGTGACATTCAGAGTACCTTTAAAGCAACAGGAGTCTTTGGTAGACTGGCTGGATTTCAGGCTTCCATGGCAGGGAATCCTATATTATAACAAACTTAAAGAAAACCCACCAAAAACTATATATGCTTTATCGCCATAACCGTTATCTTACTCCCTCAGCTAAGCATGTCCTTCCTACCACCTACCTTATTCCCTCCCTCTTGTATGGCACCCTCTCCTTACTAATCTTCAATCTGGTCTAAAGACAAAACTAGCTTCCTGCTAAAAAAAATGTCAAAGTTTGCCACCAGAGCCAAATCCCCTACCCACCACTGTAATAATACCCTCCACAAATTAAATTGGCTTGAACTGCCTAACTATCTCCCTTCATCCAAGCTACTAATGTACATAAACTCATCTTTAAACCCTTTTTCTGCCCATCCCTCGCCTCCACTCTCAAAATGCATCAGCCTGTTAGACTACTCAGGTCTAACAATCAGAACCTGCTCGAAGTACACAAACCTGAGTGCACTCCATGCAAACTCCTGTTATCCTCCTCTCTAGCATGACTTTGGAATTCCCTTCCATCACGTATTCATACCACCAACAACCACTCCACCTTCAAGCCATTGCTCCATTCCCACCTTTCATCTCACTGTGAATGCTCCTGCTCTCACCCCACCAGACTTCCCTCTACTTCTCCACATTTTCCCTACCTTTCTTCTCAATTCCCATTCTCTCAACTCAACTATAACACTGATCCTCACTATTTATTTTCCACCTATCATATATCTTCACTCCTTACTTTTTCCTTACATACTCTTACACTCACTTCACTTATAACCCTGAATTACCTTTTTCTCTGAAGTTCTTAAAAATGGCTTGTGAAGTTCATTGCCTCTACTGTTTTAGACCATGTCAAATCAACTTATGTATAGATACTACCTTTGCTTGCTCTGTATGTCTTTTTTAGAAGTCTTTTAATTTTATTGTATACTATAATTTTTTAAACTATGTAACATTTTTTTTGGTATATGTCTAATTTTTCAGTTGTTTAACCATATTAGAAGCTTTTCTCCCCAGGGCTCCATTGAAGATTGGCTCTTTTGGCCCAGTGGACTATCCTGGTAAACAAACTGTAAAGAAATAAAATAAATATGTTAAGATTACTGCAGCAGTGAAGGCAAGGACATATACTGTTATGGTAAGATTTTATGTATCTGTACTTTCCTGAGGGTATTCATAGCAGTGTGGAGAGAAAGGCATGCCCCAGATGATTGGAGAATAAGCATATTAGTGCCAGTGTTCAAGATCAAAGGGGATATTCGCAACTGCATGCAGTACAGAGGAATCAAACTCCTGTTACATTGCATGGAGGTTTTGAAGAGGGTGACTGATAAATAAATACACAGAGTAGAGTAGTAGCAAGGAAGATGGGAGATGAGCAGTTTGGATTCATGTCAGGGTGCAGCAAAACTGGCTCAATGTTTGCAGTGAGACAGATAGTTGAAAAGAAATTAGAGGTGAGGAAAGAGTCCAACTGCTCATTCCTAGACTTGGAGAAAGCATATGACAAGGTCCCAAGAAAGCTGATTTGGGCAGTCTTGTGGTTGTTTGACGTCCCAGAAACATTGGTAGAATTAGTGCAAGCTATGTACATGGACTGAATGACTCAAGTGTGAACAGTGCTCTGTCTCAGAGAGGCATTCCCAGTGGGAGTGGGTGTGCACCAGGGTTCATCTCTGACCCCACTGTTGTTCATACTGGTCATGAACTACATTAACAAACATGTTGGAAGGGACAGATCAGCAAAGTTGCTGTATGCAGACAATGTGGCATTACAGGCAAACTCTGAGCAAGAACTTCAGGAAATAATAGGGAAATGTAATGCAAAACTGAAGGCGTATGCAATGCAACTGAGTACAGATAAGACAGTTGTAATGAGAGTAAATGGAGTTCAGAAGGAGCTTGAGATAGATGGGAAAATAGTGGAACAGGTTAACTGCTTCAGGTAATTGGGAGGGGTGGTTGATGAGAAGGGGAGTCTGAATTAGGAAGCCAAAGTTAGAATCAGAGGGTCTGCAGCCAACTGTCTCACAGTGTCAAGTAATGTATATGAGAGAAGAATAGCAAAGTAGCTGAAAAGTAAGGTGTGCAAAACAGTGGTGCGACCAGTACTACTATATGGTACAGAAACCTGAGCAGTAAAGGCAGAACAGTTGAGGAAGCTATAGGTGATGGTGATGAAGTACCTGAGACAGGTGGTAGAATCCACACTGTGGGACAGACAAAGAAATGAGGACATAAGAGTAGAAGCCAAAGTAACTCCAACTGCAGAAAAGGTCAATGAGAACAGATTATGGTGGTTCAGGCACATGTGCAGAAAAGGAGAACACAACCTGGTGAGAAAGATTTGGGACAGATGGGAAGAAGGCAACAGCAAATGAGGGCATCAAGAAGTGGATCGATTGTGTGAGAGAAGACCTGCAGCAGTCAGGCATGAGTGTCAAAAAAGGAAGGAGAGTGGCACTGAATAGAAAGAGAGAGATGACCGCAGCTGACACGACACCCTGACCCCATGGAGAGAATGGGAAAAAGGGGGTGGATAATGATGTCGATCATCATTGCTGAATGACACAGAACCATATACTAGTTATTTGGTATAAAATATTCCTTAATGGTGTTACTCTCACACAACTTAATACCACTGTTTCTCTCAATAGCGGGTCCTCAGCCATATGGACAGATAAAGATATAATTCTGCATTTATTTATTTGTTTGTGCAGGAGCCCAGTGGCCTGCAAACTGAATTATTATAGTAATAGAAGGTGCATAACTTTCTTGGGTGGTATAAGCCAGGGGAAGCTTGCTGGCTAGGCTCACGTAGGCCCTCGGGCCGACAGCCTAGTACCTACCTATGAACCTATGAACCTATGTGGCTATACTTTACTACCATGTTTTTTTTTAACTCGGAAGTGACCAGCTTAACATACTAGTTTACCTTGCCTGTCATATATGCAATCTTGTGTCATACTGGTAGCAATATCTACAAACAAAAAAAAAACTTTACTTAAGGCCTTTTTTCAAGACTGCCAAATGCTAAAAATTTCACATTCAGAAAATAATTAGTGAAACCTGAATGTCAATTAATCAGATGGCAATGCCCACATAATTCCTTGCACTTCAGAAAGCACAGGATGCAATAAGTAAGCTGGTTCACATTTTATCAGGAGAGAAAAACCTACTATGCTATACAGATCGATTATGCTAAAGTATAAGGCATACTAACTTTTCTAATACTTTTAAAAGGAAAATAAATTAAATAACTTGCATTCTGTGAATTCCACTTATTTATGCATGGAGGAAAGTAACCTCTAGGTGGTGCTCTAGCATAAAGCTTCCCACTTGGCTGATTCCACAATACATTTTATGATAGGAACTGAACAAGCTATAGGTATAGTATTGGAGTACTGCAGCAATCTGCCTGATTAGGAAGATCTTGGTCTCTTTGATCAGTCTAATGACTCCGAATAACATTTGTGACTCATTAGCACTCAGTAAAGTCACGGTGTAGAGTATATGCGTAGATTTAAATCCAAGGTGCAAACGAAGTCATACTATACTTATCTTTCTTGTGATACTACTGGCATGTTTTTAACTGTTTGAGTCCATTATTTGCAGACATTTTATCAGCACTATACGTTTCCTGCTTAAAATGTTTAGTCAAAAATAAGTAAAATGCCACTGATTGTAAAAATAAGTAAGTAGTAACAATTCACTAAATGAATGCATGACTAATTAAATGCAATAAAACCGTGGAGCTACAAGGCTAAGAAATGATAAAAATATGTTTTCTGTATTACTGTGTATATTGTTCATGTTGTAGCCTCCCCAAACAGGCATGGTATTCCCTTATACATGTCTAATCATTGCATATTACTGTACCTGGAAGGGCTGCCGCCTCCTAAGAAAATGCCTTAACCTATCTGGAAACTGGTACAGCAGGAATTCAGTAAAGAATATACCTCCTGCATCAGTTCTCATCGTACTGCTGACAAAGCAAGATGCTTGGTTACATATTACAACGGGAAGGCAGCAGTTCACTTGACAACATGTAGCCATAATTAAATCTTTTTTATTTATTTTCTTATCTTTCATTTTGGGGAAACTGCCACTCCTGTAGTTTGGAAAAAACAAAGTATGAACCCTGTCATAGATATGATGTGCCCGTATGCATGAGTATATATTAACTCACATCACAGGTGATGTATCCTAGAATTAGTAAACTCTTTTGTCATAGAAAAGCTGTTATACAGTTTCAACAGATAAGGTTTTTACTAACTGCTACTTCTGTAAGAGAGTGTGTGTGTGTGTGTGTGTGTGTGTGTGTGTGTGTGTGTGTGTGTGTGTGTGTGTGTGTGTGTGTGTGTGTGTGTGTGTGTGAGTGTGTGTGTGTGTGTGTGTGTATTAATAATTCACATCAGAAGTGTCTGCAACTTAAAGATCATGAAGAAGCAAAACAAAGTTTTATTTATACATGAAAAAGTGTTTGCATGTGAGCACTCTTTATATAAAAATAAATCTTTGTTTCAGGCCACTTTTTGTAAATTATCATTTCAAAAAGCTTCCGATTACAGAAGTGTAAATTAATCATACTGTATTTATGGCATTAAGACTTTGTTGTCATGTACTGGCTCACCAGATGTGCAGTAGCAAGCGCCGCCCAAACCCCACCCCAACAGGTTGACATCCAACTGTACTCATGAATAAGCAATATGATGTGGTTTTCAGCCACATGAATATTCTTCCTGATAAGGATGCACATACATGCGGACTAGTGTATTCACGGAAACCAACACAGTTCAAGTAAAGAGTTGAAAATATACCTTTTAGTATTTAAATATAAGAGGATTCACTATACAAATAGTTTTAAACAGGAAAAATGCCAACCTTACACCTTTAGAAGGACAAGCTGAAATCAGGTTACTCACTACCCTGTGCTCATTTCCTCCCATTTATCAAAAAAAAAAAAAGAATGTAAACGGTATTGATCAATGTCACTTAACTGAAAGTGAAACAGTAATCCTGTCAAACTTGCCACAAGATATAAATAACAAAGCACAATTGTTCCATTGCTCCAGTCACAAGTTACTGTAGAATTATGGTACAGGTCTACAAACATATTCCTACTTTGCTTAATACTCTACATATTTGGTGAAAGTGCAAAACTGAATATTTTACTGTGAGTACCACTTTACTTAGAGTACGGGTTTTCTTTGATTACTGTTTTTTTTCAAAAACATTTTTATTTTGTTTTCATTATAAACATACACAAATGTACATATAACAAATACATTAAAACAATAACAAAACTGTTTACAGTATTTACATTCATCCATGGTAAACAGTCATTTTATCCATGAGAAGTTAACAGTATTTGTTCAAAAGGTTTTCCAATTTTTACCATGCTATTTTTTTATAAGTAATATTATGAGTTCTATAACAAATGGTTTGCAGTTCTTTTTTACAAATAACTTTTGCTAAATTAATACATTCTTTAAACATCAAATCTTGTTTACTTTTCCAGTTCAAAGTAATAACTTTTCTGGCAATTGCAAGAATTGACCAGAGTAACTGAATCTGAGATTTAGGTATTACATTAGGTATAGGAACATTGAATAGAATTAGTGAGTTAAAATATGACAGTTATCAGACCATAAAGCCTTCACAAAATATCTGAAGTCTTTCCAGTACTGAACAACATTTCTACAGTCAATAAACATGTGAACATAGTTGGCCTCTAGTAATTCCTCACATTTCCAACATTTACTTTCACTGTTTTTGAGTATAAGATTTATTTTATGTGGAGTATAGAAATTCCTATTGGCCTCTAGTAATTCATCACATTTCCAACATTTACTTTCACTGTTTTTGAGTATAAGATTTATTTTATGTGGAGTATAGAAACTCCTATTCATAAATGTCCATGTATACAATCTCCAATATAATGAGGAAGAGGTACCATATATAGATTTCAATAACAGTTTTTTTTGGATTCATCAGATATTTGTTCTCCATTAATCTTTACATAGTAATTCTAAAAATCTGAGTCAAACATTAGAGTGTCTTCTCTTAGTATCTTTTAGATAGGTGAGATACTTAATGTTTGATCATCTATCTTTTCAAGACACCTAATAAAAATTCAGATCAAACTAGGTATAGATTCAGTCTCTAGGTTGATTGATACTCCCATTTTGTTTTCTATAAACTGCCATAATGAGTGTATAAACAGCCATCGTGACTATTATCAAAACTACATAGAAGAGAGTTTAGTGGTTTAATACTCTTATTGTCAATAAACTGATGCCAGAATATCAAGTTGTTTCCCTTTAATTTTTGTATCACATTAATGTTGAAAGGATCTAGGCAATCAGGGGAGTATACTATAGGGAATATAAGAAATTGGAATTGTTTAATGTTGTAATTACAATCAATTATATTTTTAAAATTATTAAATATTTGATTGATGCCATAAGAAAAATCATCAAACTTTTTATTAAATAAACAAAATTCATGTAAAAGCCAATGAACTCTACTTATTCCGTATTGCTCCTTAAATTGATTTTCTATACTTCTGACATCAGTTATATGAATCTCATGTATTATTTTCCAGCCAGATATATAGGTAGGTGAGATCCAATGTAATATTACATTAATTATAACTGATTTGGAATAAAGATCTAAGCTAGGGAATGCTATCCCAGTACTGTTCCAATCTCTAATGTGCCATTTATATACAATCCTAGGTTTTAAGGGGAACCATAACATTTAAGTAGCATGGAATCTAATTTTTAAATAAGTTTTTGGGAGGGGTAGTATCAATGACTGTATATAAAACAAAATTTTAGGTAAAATTATCATTTTAATTAAAGAGAGTCTATCATCCATTGTGAAGAACATTTTATTCCATCTTTTGATTAGTTCACTAATGGTGGTTATTAAGTTATTGTAGTTTAGTTTAACAGACTCTTTCCATATACTCTTTATACTAACACCCAAATGTTCTAATACATCATTCTCCCAATTAAACAGGCTATTCTCTCTTAGGTTTTTGTTGATCTTATTGTGAAATAGTAATGTTTTGGATTTATTATGATTAAATTTAAGCCCTGAAATTCTTTCAAACTTGCTTAAGGTATTTATAACATCATGCAAAGAACCATCAATATCACTCAATGTTAACAACATATCATCAGCAAATAATTGTATCTTAGGACAATAGTCCTTATTAACTTGAAACCTTTTTATATTTTGCTTGTTTCTGATATATGTAGCAAAAGGTTCCATTGAAAGAGCAAACAATAATGGTGACAAAGCACAACCGTGTCTAGTTCCCTTGAGGATTTCTAATGGTGAGGATAGACATGATCCGATTTTCACATAAATTTTATAAAGTTGACAAAATCTGAGGAAAATTCAAAACCAATCAGAATTCTTTGTAGATAAGACCAACTAATAGAATCAAAAGCCTTTTCTATGTCTAGGCTGATAATAGTTAGTTGTTTTTTGTATTTGCATGTTATGTCTACTAATGATATTAATTTAATAATATTATATTGCACTCTTCTATGAAGAATGACCCATGTCTGATCATTATGTATTAGATTAGGTAACGTTTTCTTTATCCTGTTAGCTAATATTGTCATGAAAATTTTATAATAAGTGTTTAGTAACAAAATTGGCCTATATAAATCACAAGATTTGGGGTCCTTACCTTGTTTTTAAAATGGGGGAGATAATTGAATATTTCCATGATGGGGATGTTATACATTTTTGCTTAACCATAGTAAAGGCACTCATCATTTTCTTTATTACATATTCAGGAAAAATCGTATACAGTTCGGGAATTATTCCATCTAGTCCTGGAGCTTTATTATCTCTTAAATTTTTTGTTTGCTCTTTCACTTTTGTTAGTGTTGTTTATTTAATCTGTTATTTTGTTGCATTGATACCTTAGAAGATATATTTTCTTGAATAAAAGTATTTATTACATTACCTGTCTCCAAAAGTAGTGTATTATTTATATCTTTATAGTAGTTTTTGAACACTTCTAATATGCCCATTAAGTTAGATGCACTCTTAAGTGAACCATCACTTTTATATTTAATCTCATTAGTAAGATTTTGATTGTTTATTTATTTTTTTTTTTTGGATCTTACTGCTATTTTATGTAAATATTTAGGATTTACAGCATAGGATTTTAATTTCAATTTTTCCAGGTTTATGGCTACCTTATGATTCAGAACGTCTAAATATTTTGATTTAACTTAGTAATTTCATTATGTGCTACTTTGTTATTTTGTTTTGCATCCATTTTTATCTTGTCTATGTTTTTCTGTAAGTCCAAAAGTTCTTTGTCCCACTCTTTCCTTTTTTTAAGGTACCAAGATTTTAATCTACCATATATATAAACTTTAAAGGTGTCCCATATTTTAGTATCAGTCACTTCACAATTATCATTTGTTTCCATAAACGTGTCTTTTTCTTTCATTATCCATTCCCTAAAGTCTTTTAACTTAGTTATGTAAGCAGGAATTCTCTGTAGAAATCTTAAATCATCTGTATGCATAGTTAATGTAAAGTTTATAGCATTGTCGTCTGAAAGTGGACAAGTTATTATAGATATGTCACTTATTTTAGTATATATTATTTGATACAAAGCCCTTATCAATGTCTGTTTGTGTACCAAACCGATATGAATAGTGAGTATAGAATAAGGAATAATGTTCTCCTAGACCATATATATCTTTAAGGTTCAGCTGGTTTGTAAAGTCATTTAACTTCTTGGCTTAACATGTTAGCTTTATTTTCCATTTTTTGAAGTAGCATTGCCTGATAATAGGCAGTTAAAATCACCTGTTGCTATAATTTCCCCTTTTCCATTTAAAGTAGTCAGGTCCAGATATTTGTCAACATATTTAGTACTTAGTCTTGGTATCCAGTATGTATTAATCAAAGTATAATCCTTCCTATTTATTTCCAAAATAATCATGCTTAGCATCCCATTTTTATCTGAAATTGTATCTATAATTCTTGGCATAGTATAAGTATTTTTCCATAGAATAAGAGTGCCCCTTCTCTTAGTCTTAAAACATGAATCGGCCAGAATGGTACAGCCATTAAATGAGTATTTTTGTAGGTCTTTTTTTAATAGATGAGTTTCCTGTAAAAAGATGATCTGGGCTTTATGCATTTTGATATATCTAAGCAAACCAGCTCTTTTGACATTATTGTTCAAACCATTAATATTTAATGATAAAAATTTCTAAGCCATTGACTATAATGTAAATGTTGCTACTTACTGAAAGACCTTTCTTCCGTGTTGACTTGAAATCTACTGAAAACTTACTTATCATGGATGTATAATGTGTATTAAGCACTACTTTCAAAAACCCAAAACTATTTACAAACACATACATGAAACATAAAGTTTCTGGTTTAGTTAAAAACTTAACTAAACCATCCATCCACCACCTCTCCCACAAAAAAAAAAAAAATATCCATCTCTGCTTAGAATATAGTATAAAAACAAAAAAGAAAAGCATTATGAAAGCAACTAAAGAAATCTGAATCCATGAAATATACATTAAGATGAGAGTGTCCAATATGTCTGTAGCTATACGAATATGTTACATATAATAATAGCACCTCTGATAAGTAGATATGTCAGAAATACATATCAGCTCAAAGTATGTATAAACATTAGAAGCTGAATGTTAAGAAGATTGACAATTATTTCCAAGACTTTTCAAGAAACATCAGATGTTTTAACCATTTTGTCAGTCATCTATCTAACATTTTTCATGTAAGGATCCATTGAATATATATATATATATATATATATATATATATATATATATATATATATATATATATATATACACATATATATATATACATATATATATATATATATATATATATATATATATACATATATATATATATATATACATATATATATATATATATATATATATATATATATACATATATATAAAACACTTATTACAAAAAAAAGCCTTACAACCCTCTGTTTAGCTACTAAAGGTTTAGTTATGTAACATAAATCCAATGTTAATATGCATAATGAGTTTTCTAATGCAGCTCCTAGTTCATTTGATGTCATTCAGTTACTAAAAGTGTTTTTGGATCTGCAGAATGTATGCATCTATAAAAGAACATAGGTATTTTAAAATTAGTTAAACACTTATAATCAGAACTTATTATTTACCATTTAAAGTATCTAAGTGAAGGATAACAGAATTTCAAGAGAAAAAAATTCTAAATACAGCCATTTAACACGTTTAAAATGTCAAGTGATCTCATTACTGTTGTTTTCTCAAGCTGCAGCTTCATAAACTTGTTAAAAAGTATCTAAATAGGCTCATGCACAGCAGAGGTTTTTTTTCTAGTGAGGAAATAAGCAATTTCAGTGGGAAATCAAATCTTGAAGCTTTTAGAGTTTACAGAAAGCAAAAAAAAAAAAAAAACAATCAAGGTGCCTTGTCAATGCATGTCATGAATCTCCACAATGAGAACAGTCACACAGACCACCAGTTTCCTCACAAAACATTAACATCATGAAAAATTAACCCTTTCATATAAAAACAGCTATTTAGAAGTAACAACAGCTGACTCAAATCAGAAATCATTTTATAACATTTCAAACATTTACCCACCAATTAACCAGACCAGAGAAAAAAAAAAGAACTGAGCTCATCAGAGGAAGTCGGAGGAAGGGCTCTGAGCTAACTAATCTGTGATATATAACATTAAGTGTCTGTTTTTTGCTTATTTTTGAGTTATTTATAGCACTTTTATTGTCTGCATATACTTTTCTAGCTAGTTTCACTGTGTCTGAGGTATTAACTAGAATTTTTCTACAGTTCTTAAGCATCTGGTTGGTTTGTTTGTTCTGATTTCCTGCTAAGGAGTGTATCATATAACTTCTTTGCAGTTAAAAGCATTCTCTAGAGTCTCCTTGATCCTTTATCTGCTTAAACATTTCTGCAGTTTTTTTTCTACCTAAGTATTGTTGGTAGTGTAGCATTGTCCGTATTCAGGCTTGTGTTTTGGGCCTAGTTGTTTGTTAGTAGAGGCTGTGTGTCTGAGCACATGTTCCTGCCATCGTAGTTTAACCAAAGCCAGTATAGCATTTCAGTGCGAGTAAGTTGTTTATGGTCATTGGCTGATTGGACTACGGCTTTGAGTAAGCACCTCATTGGTTCTTTCAAGCTTTTTTTTAAAGTTTTTCAGGTTTCAACTTTGTTACTTAAGAAGTTAACTAGTGTTTCTGCCATTTCACACTGAGCTAATTGGAGGAAGTCAGAGGATGGGCTCTGAGCAAACTAATCTGTGATATATAACATTAACTATCCTGTGTTTTGCTTATTTGTGAGTTATTTATAACACTTTTATTGACTGCATATACTTTTCTAGCTAGTTTCACAGTGTGTGAGGTATTAACTAGAATTTTTCTACAATTGTTAAGCATCTGGTTGCGTTTGTTTGTTCTGATTTTTGTTTCTCACCCTCCCTCCCTATTGGCATCCTGTTTTTATACTTGGTAGCTTTGCAGTTGCCCACCCCTACTGTAAATTTGATCTGGGACACTCCTCCTAGTCTAGTGTCATTACCTCATTCTACCTAATCCAGGGAGAACATTTGAGAAGGCCAACCCAGTTAGTTTCTGCTCCTCCTTTCCCCTTTCCACTTTACAAAAAAAATGTTCTAAGCTTGTTTCCTGCCTTTCCTGTAAGTCATCTAATCCAGATACAGATTTGCTGTATCCAGGACTGTTTGTAAGCTTCTGAACCCCCAAACCTTTCTGTGTTGGAGGGAAGCCTTCTAGCTTAATTTTGTTTCTTAGAACTAGCCAGTTTTCTAGTTTCAGCACTCATATCCGTTTCTTTGAGCTCAGCACTTGTTCAGAACTCATTGTAAGCACTAAATAAGCTACAAATTACTACAGCATTCAACTTTCCTCACTTGTCTAGAGGAAAACAATTTTTAGTACTTAATAAATAAGCACCTATCCAGGTATGTCTAAGGGTCAGCTCCCAGTGTTTTCTCATGTCTACCTGATGAATCTGGGCATCTTGGGGCAATGCAGCAATTGCCTCATGTACACAGACAACCCTCTCCTCCTACCACCCAACAATACAACCTGTGAAAAATGCACTTATATAGCCAAACTGGAAGCAAAGCTGTCTTCACCCAAGACTGGACTAGACAGTCAAGAGGAGAAGGTAAACACTTACACCACGTACACCACCAAAACACACACATAGAAACACAAAACACACACCTACATTCATGGAGGCTCTCAAAAAAAATCTACCCAAGCAACAGGGACCTCCAAAGCAGACACGCAAGCAACCTCCACCCCCCCAACACAACCCAAATGACACATAGCCCACAAACGCAGTGTGCCACTCAACCACAGCCCATAAGGCATAACAACGTACCCAACACTCTAGTAATAGGTGACTCTATAGTCAGGCACACTGATGCTCCACTCACCAGGCTAAACAAGGAGAAAGTTACTGTCAGCTGCCTATCATATAATGCATGCACTCAGGTCACTCCACAACAAGTACAAATATGACTCTGTCATTGTCCATGTTGGTGTGAATGACCTGAGACATACCTCCCTGGACTACATGAAAAGAGACATGGAGGAGCGGTTCAATCTTGTAGCCCAGGCAGGTATGACCCTAGCCCTGAGTAGCATCCTGCCATCACCCAGAATGATACCACAGTACAAGAACAAAATGACTGACTTCAACAATTGGCTAAGCTTCTGGTGTCATTCTAAGGGGATCCAGTATCTGTCTGCCTGGGATGACATGATCGACAAACCACGATGCTTTGCCAGAGATGGCCTGCACCTGTCACCCTTGGGATTCCGGATACTGGCTAAGGCTCTTGCCACCCATATAGTGCCTTTTTTAGGCAAGATTCAAATGACAAATTAACCACTGTAATAGGTACAAGCAAGCAAAATCTGAGGGTAATGCTACTTAATGCTAGAATTCTAAACCTCAAAATGCACTCACTCGAGGCACTCCTTAAAATGGAGAACATCGACATCTGTGCAGTGACAGAAACCTGGTTCAAGGCTCCAGAGAGCACCCCTGCATTACCAGGCTATAATTCATACCACACCTTTCGGCCACCTAATCTGGACTGAAGCACTAAAGGCGGAAGCGTGTCCATATTCATTAAGGATATCCACACCTCCAGGCTAGTTGCTCAGCATAATGCATCCGAGATTATCCAAGTGCAACTAACTCTGGGCAAGACCACAATCCAAATTGTAGCTTGCTACAGATCCCCCCACCATGCCCCAGGATTCCCACTTCTCATTTCTTGATACACTGGAAAATATTAGGATACAACCTAACACCATAATAATGGGCGATTTCAACTACCCCACCATTAACTGGGAAAACTACTCATGTACCAACTATTGTGCTCAACATTTACTGGAATTCATAAATTCCAATGCCTCGGATCAACTTATCCACACCCCCACCAGGGGCAGCAATATCCTAGACCTGGTCATTACCAACATGGGCAACCGGTGTTCCACACCAGAGATAATTTCCTCATTGGTCAGATCCAACCACAAGCAAATCACCCTAGACATCAACATCCCACCCCCACCCCCCATTAGGGAAACCACCACAAAAAAATGTCTCCAAAGACAACTTCACGCTTCTTAAGACAGAAGTGGCAAACTTACGACACCCATGCTGACGGACAATAGAGGTATGACTGCTGAATTCTATACAAATGCACTTTATAAGCACTTACATGAGTGCACGGATTGTGCAATCCCTAACAGAACCAAGATGCTATCCTCCAAAAAAGGAAGCCAATCTGGTGGTCCCCTGCCATAAACAAACTCTACAACAGAAGAATGAAACTGTTGCAAAAGAGAGTAAAATCCCATGACTGGAGGAACTCCTTGGTCAGCCAACATCCTGGCAAATAGGTTCAGTGCTAACATTACCCCTCTCTCACCCCCTAAAGTGTTCATCTCTATACCAGAAGAATGCAAAGTTCCTGTAATCATGGCTGCACAGGTAAAAAACACACTCTCCAAAGCCAAGAACACAGCATTCATGGGACCTGACAACATCCCAGGCTGCGTTCTACATAAACTACAGAACAAACTGGCACCCCACCTAAGTACCATGTTCAATCATAGCCTCACCTCAGGCTTTCTGCCCACTGAATGGCACACAGCAACAGTTATCCCACTGTACAAAGGGGGAGCCACCATGGACCCCAGAAACTACCGCCCCATTAGCCTGATGAGCCTGGTCTGCAAGGCTATGGAACATATCATCATGGAACTTGTAAACAGTGACATTGGTAATCTCCAAACACTGGACCCTACCCAGTTCTGGTCTGTAAAAGGCAGATCATGTCTCCTAAACCTGATAGACTTCTTTGAAGTGGTCACCAAAGCCGTAGATGAGGGTAAGGTGGTTCACACAACCTATCTAGATCTCACCAAGGCTTTTGACACCATCCTCCACTCTGGAATTATAGATAAACTCACTAAACTAGGTATAAATCCCTATGTCACAAGACGTGGTGTCAACTGGCTTACTGACAGAACCCACACTGTGAAAGTAGCAGACTCTAAATCCAACTTCAGACTAGTGACAAGTGGAGTACCACAAGGTTCAGTCCTTGGTGCTCTCCTGTTTGGTATCTACTTCTCTGAAGTACAGGCTAATACAGAAGGTCTTTGGCTAACAAAGTTCGCAGATGACTGCAAACTAGGAGCCATAATCAAAACTCCTAACAATGTGGACATCCTACCAAAGGGCCTGGTGACAAAGCCATGACCTCAAGCTCAATGCCAAAAAGTGCATTGTCATTTCTTTTGGTAAAAAGTCTGTACCCATGAACTACCACATAGGCGGTAGTCTACTTAACACCAAAAGTGTGATAAGAGACCTTGGGACACAGATGGACAGTAGTCTCTCCTTTGATAATCACATTGCCACAGTAGTCAGGAAATCCTACTACGTGACACACCTCATCACAAAAGGTTTCACATCCAGGAAAAAAGAGGTCATTGTTCCCCTCTACTCATCACTCATTAGACCCATTATAGAGTACAACACCCCTCTTGGTATGTACCTCACAAGACATCTACAACAACTGGAAAGGCCACAGAAATACCTCACAAAGAGAATTACTAGCCTCAAACAGATGCCCTATGCAGACCATCTCAAAAAACCGCAGCTTTACTCCATTGCATATCGCCTACTCAGAGGTGATCTCTGCCTAACACACAAAGCTATGTCAAACCCAGAGCTTTTAGACATGCTCCACTTAAAGAAATCCCAATCCCTCCAAGCTACATGCTCTAGGGACCTAAACCTTGTCACCACAATAAACAGAACATGCTGGAGGGATAGATTCCTGTCCCAGAGACTTCCCATACTATGGAAAAAACTACCTATCCATATCAAACAAAGCTCATCATTAGCACTCTTCAAGAAAAATCTTGATAATTGGATGGGAGTTAGGAAATTCACCCTAGGGATCACTTCTGTGGCTCTGTTGACAGGGGCACAGGAAAATAATTTTCTTGGGTGGCAAAAGCCAGGGTACCATTTGGCTAGGCTTATATAGGCCATAGGGCCAATAGTCTAGTACCTACCTATGAATCTATGAACCTATATGTATGTATGTATATATATATATATATATATATATATATATATATATATATATATATATATATATATATATATAAAACTTATATTTAGCCATCTATAAAACACTATTAATGTACTGTATTAATGTCTATATGTGTCTAAACAAAGAGTCTAAAACATCTAGTTAGAAACACTAATCAGAAACATATTGCTACCCCACCACTGACCCATTAAAAAAATGCACTTTGGTATTAAGTAAAATTATACTATTACTGAAGAATTAAAAGACATATATCATTTGTAGTTATTTAAAAGGGAAAAGTATGTAAAGTACTTATAGTGGGGAAAAGAGAGAAAAGGAACATTAATTAACAAAAAGGAATAAGAAGAGAGAGAGAGAAAGAGAGAGAATGTTATTTAAATACTTACTAGTATATGTAATTAGCTGCGCGTGGTGGTGGTGCTGCTTTAGCACTGTTGCCTCACAGTAAGATGCTGTACAGTTCGACTCTCAGCTAGAGCGTCTTCTGCGTGGAGCCCATGCGTGAATGGGCGTACCTTCATTGAAGGTTGTGCGTTAGGGCTGGCAACTCAGCACATAAAAATCAACTGCCAATCATTAGCAGACCGGAGTTCCACTGTGGCGACCCCTAACCGGGAAAAGTCAAAAGACACAACAACTAGTATATGTAACTAGAAGAAGTAGATATAGAAAGGAAAAGAGAAAGTTAATAATACAGATTATTCACATTACCTTACAGTATAGAGATTTTCCAGAATCAAGTATATTATGATTCATAAAACAAAGCATTTAAAATTAGAGGTAATTTATTAATTTGTTCTTTAGTTTCTTAGTTTTGTTTGCTCCTTCCTTCACAGACCATCCATTTTTTGTTGCCTGTGTCTTCAAACCCTGGGATGACCATTCCATTTCTTCTGTGTCCGACAGTATTTTCTTCTTTTGGATAAATTCTACTGCTTCTTGTAGGGAATCAAAGATCTTCACTTCTTCTGGTAAGGTGATTTTTATTCTTGCAGGAAAAATAATTTGAGGTTTGATATTGGCTTTTTTCAAGGACTTAATTAGAGGAACACATTCCTTTCTTCTGGATATGACTGAGAGGTGTAGCCATTGTCAAAACAACGTTTTCACCCATCTTGATAGGGGAATTAGTCCAGGCTGATTTTAGCACTAAGTCCCTGTCTTGTGAGGAAAGAAATCTAACTATTATAGACCTGAGGTTAGATGAACTCAGAGATGAAGCTTGATTTGCCAGGGACCAATGAGCCCTCTCGATTCCAAAAGAGAGGGATTCAAGCATGTTTAGTGCTGATGAAAACCACTTCTTGAGGAACTGAATCATGTTAGCACCATCTTTTTTCTCAGGAATTCCATATATTCTTATGTTATTCCTCCTTGAGCTGCTTTAAAGGTCTTCCAGTTTCTCAATCAGCCTGGTGTTTTGTTTCAGAAGAAATTCATTGTGATGTTCATTTTCTGTCACTGTAGTATCCAGGTCAGTTATTGTTTCCTCTAAGGCAAGAATCTGTTCAGATTGTTTTTTTTTTTTTTTTTGCTATTCCATTTAGAAGTTCCAGTTGTTTACTGCATTCTTGTTTGATAATATCTGTTTTGTTTTCAAATTTGTCCATTTTTAGTGACAGTTCTTGAATGTTTGTTATTATAAGATGTAGTTCTTCCTTCACTGCACTCTCCTGGTGTGGGTTCTTCTTGACAGGAATAATTAAAAAATTCTCTTGATTATGTATTAATTTTTAGAAAATGATAAAGAGTCTATTTTAATCTATCTTTTAGTATATTTTTAGTTAGATTTTTCTAAAAAGTAAAGTACATTTCCTGTCAGGATATTAAAATCTAAGCAGAGCTATGGATTTCTGCAGCTATCAGACTGGCATCTTGGCCACGCCCCTTGATTACTGTTTTTTTTTTTTTTTTTTTTTTTTGAAGTACCACCTATTCTTAGGAGTCATTTCCTGTTGGCATATTTTTGAATAATATGAATATTGTCTTGTCTTCTGGCCAGAGTAGTTGATGAAAAGTTCTCAGGACCAGCCTTTCTACCAGTTAACAAATGAAAATAAAAGGTCAATGAAATAAAAGTACATAATAACTGAAGTAGGAGCATAAAGTCAAATGTATTTCAATGGTAAACACTGGTCTAAAGGGAAGTAGCAACAGAGCACTACCGGTGATGTGCATTCTTAAATTACTGTTCCCCCTTTGCAGCCCCCACACACACACACACACACACACACACACACACACACACACACACACACAAACTACTTCAATATACCAACTCCAAGTTTGCACTACGTTGAGGAAAAGGATAAACAAAAACTACCCGATTAATACTCCTCCTGTCATAGGTAACTTTAACATCAAAGTGCTAATACCTGGTAGCAACCACACCCCTTGTTGACCAGCTACTGACTATAATGAACTTCTAGGACATTGCATCCCAGAGAAAAAAATATATTTCCGCAGCAGCAGCCCATGGTTTTGTCACTTTTGGTGTGTGAACTGCAGTTAACTGTTTTTACACTTAACTATTTTTGTTAAAGTCATTGCTGGCATCACCTGCACATATTTCAATACAACACAAAATGAAGTCAAACAAGAAATTAAAATCCAAACATCCATTTTCTCAGCATTATTGGAGAGAATAAAGTGTCTTACAGGGTTAAACAAGTGCAAATACATGAATACAGACAAACAAAGTGCTTATGCAATACTGTCTTAAAACCACATTTACCACCTTACTTTAGAACGAAACTAAACAACAATCAATGTATGCATGATGTCATTGGCAAATCTGCATGGTATGTCAGTCATTCATCATTTGCATACTACATTACAGCCATCAGGCTTGTCATTCATTATGGCCATGCCCAATCCTGCACAAAACGACCAGTACACTACAACAAAGCCTGCATTAATATTAATATGGTAGGAGGCGGAGGAGGAGTTTACCTCTCTCTGGGGAACAGTATAATTAAGAGTGGATTAGCATGAGTATATGTTTGTTAAACAGTTATTAAATTGCTAATCTGTTAAATTAACAAGGATGCTTGCAAACACTTTTTTATGCAGAAATAAAAATTTGTTTCACCTCTTGAAGCATGATCTTTAAGTTTCAGAAACGTCTGATGTGAGATAGCAAAGTTAGTTAATCCTCTTCCAATGCAAAAGATGACTTTTGTGCAGTTTCACTCCAACTGTTTTCATTGGCTGCTATTTCTGTGTGGTGTACAATGTGCACATGTCTGCGTGAGCATGTGTGTGTGTTTGTGTGAGTGTGCATGCAAGCATGTAGGTGTATATAAATGTATGTTAACTCACATCTGAGGTTACTGCACTCTGAAATTAGTAAAACCTTTTCCTGTAGATATTTACATGGTTCTTCTGGTAATGTTTTCATTGAATGCTATTTCTTTATCTGTGTGTGTGTGTGTGTGTGTGTGTGTGTGTGTGTGTGTGTGTGTGTGTGTGTGTGTGAAACAGACTTTTGCAATTTCATTGAAATAGTTTTTTCAGAAACTTGAGGCATCAGCAGGTTATAGAGCCAAAACACAGCAATACGATATGCAGAGTACAGACGTCTGATTTGATATGAGAACACATAGTCTGTAGTCCAGAGATAGCTACTTCTTGAGCAAAATATATGTGTCAGGATTCTGTTTAGCTCCTCAGAGATACAAATGTCCCATTGTCACTGGACTGCCCCAGCACATTTCATGTAAAATGCCTTATGGGGGGGATATGGGGCCTTGCTGAAGGGGAGTTTTTCTCCCAAACCCCTTTCCTACATAAAACAAGTCTGCAGTCATATTTAATTAGCTGAGTATGAGTGTGGCCAACTAGCTGCACATCAGCTGATTATGCTTCAGTAGATCTAATGCAGTCAACTTTAAATAAGGGAGTGACCATTCCTCTTACTATAAGGAACATGACCAGCAGAATGCTAACATAAAACACTTAGAAAACAGTTTTAGTGGTAGGCCAACACTAGGAAATGTCATGCACCAAGTGAGAGAAAAAAGATGAACTAAAAATTATATTTCATTATGTTTTGCAGACTAAGAAGTTTCACCTTTCCATATGAGCTCCTTTTAATTTTCATATAATGGCTGCTGTGGGATCATTTTTTTGTGTCCCATTTAACAGACCAGTGTTATACGTACTCATTTGGTATCACCACCATCGGTCACAATCTGTCTCTCTGCTACCACTATCAGGTTATGTCATTGCTATCATCACCTACCAATGCATGTGCTGTCACTGTCATTTGATTCCACTGTTATGGTTATTAGCATTCACAGTCATTGCTGCCCCCTTTCCATTGTTCGATACATTTGTTGTTCAGTCATGTGCAACATTTTGATGCATCAGGTCTTCATTCATGGGAATACTGAAACATATAAGGATCACACACACACACACACACACACACACACACACACACACACACACACACACACACACACACACACACACACACACACACACACACACACACACACACACACACACACACACTCACACACACACACACACAAACTCATGAATATGTACAAACAGGGAAACTCTCTAGCCTATTTTCTATTTTGTTCATAAATCTGCAGTACCAACCAGAAAAATGCAGAAACTTGTGACCATCACTACTCTAAGCATTAACATCAGAGTGCAGTTACGTCTTCTCAGAGGAAATTAGTTGTTGCCAGCCTCATATATTGTTCTCTGTACAATTTCATTCTGATTAGATCTTTCTCTACATTTCTCTGACACTCTATGTCTCTCTCTCTCTCACTTTGCTTTAAAAGTTATTCTGGTTACTACATATGATTAGCAGCTGCCCAAAATATACATTTTAAAAGGTCATATTATTTTCTGCATTGGAGCACAAATAACTGATATGCTTTTAATCTGATGTTTGTTCAAGGAATAAAAGCAATTTGCTTCAGGTCAAATCGTTAGTGGTTTCACACCTACAAATAAACTTGCTTTGTTGTTTTTACTATCATCATCATCATAAACACAGTGCAAAGAGTAGCTGCATTTGTATGAACCAGTGAATTTCCATGCATCTTAACAAATTCTGGCATTTTATTGGCAATGTGTTGGAAGTGTATCAAGTCTCCTGAGCAGTGAAAAGCCCAGTGTTCCATTTGGAAAACGGTGAGAGCAAAGTATTAAAAATATAGTGGAGTACATTTTCACCTACCATCCAGTGAATTTATTGTTCTCCTGAGTCTGATAAATTAAATTACTGTAGGAGAACCACATCTATCTCAGGAAAGCACCCTGATCTGTTGAGCAGTTTTAATGTGGGCCATAAATCATTTATCTTGCAGGGGTGACAACAACGTTAAAAAGAGGAGGCAATGGTTGCCCACAGGGGATAGTTGCACCTTTCTCTTTCCATTTTTATCCATGGTCTTGATAATAAGTGACATTTCATTATTTTTCTGTTGTCAGACGGCAGGTTTTCAAGAGATGCTGACTAACATTGAGGTGCTTGCTCTGATTGTGGGCTGTCTGTGTCATGACCTGGATCACAGAGGAACGAACAACGCTTTCCAAGCCATGTAAGGAGATATTTTTTTTTTAATTTCTGATAAGCCTAAAGGAAGCACTGGTTGATACATTAAAAGTGACTAATAAACAGTTTTGTTCCAGTTAGACCACATTGTAACAGCACTTTGACCTGGTAAGGTTGCACTTATTTTGCATTCTATTTTCAACAGAAAGATGAATGCTTGCTATAAACAAACACTGAATTTATATTACTGGAAATATCCCTGTGAATCAATCTGTATTAATTGTACATAGTCTGTAGCTGAAGCGAATCACATGTTTTTGTGTTTCTCAGTATAGTGCTGCATCACGAGACATCCATTATTTTTTGAACAATGACTTTCTGTATGAACAACTGTGTTTACAGACCACCTCCTATATGAATGTTGCTTTACTTTCAACAGAGTACTTCTGCAGTGTATTGGAAGTATACAGATTAAAGGAATAAGATGTGAAAAATTGTATGAGGTCTTTATCACATTCTCATTTTATATTGCTGCTGTGTTGTACACTAGTAACTAAACTGTTTAAGAAAGTCCTACATATGTAATTGCCTTCAGAACTGAATAAACTCCTACACACAAGATATCTGCAACACTAGTAATTTGAATAGAAGCTATATTACTAAATCTGGGACTGACTACAGTAAAGAAAAGATTACAGAAAGCTGCACACTCATATGGTAGTCATAGGAGTGTTTGTAAGTAGTGATAATCTGGTATTCAGTGCTGGTTTGTCAAGCAAGATCAAACAGTTTGGCGAACTTGTTCATTTTTATAAGGTGATCGTGTCATTGTGTGTTTGGTATATATTCAAAGGCAATATCTCTGAGAAGAGAAGAAATCAAATTAATGTGAGTTTATTTGAACCTTCTAAGAGTATCATCATTCTCTGCTTTTGCTTTTTGATCAGAAATGTTAGCATGCTAATCAGCATGTCTGAGCTATGAAGCTAACCTAAAAAAAGCCACAAATATAATTGACTAGATGCCATTGTAGGTTTTATTCCAAGTTTGTATGTCATTGTTTTGAAAGCTGCTGTTGAACTTGTCATCAACATTCCATTTTGTTAGTCTATCTACAGATGCGCAGATATCCTACTAAACTCAAAATAATGCTGTTCTGTTTGGGAAATGATTCAATGAGGTAAACAGGGATGCCATGGATTGTTAGCGGTTTAGTCAAGAAATACAAAAGTGGCAATTTTTTTTTACAGGCAGCATAATAAAATGCAAAGGAGATACTGGCCCTGTGACACAAAGGCAGGGCATCTCTGCGTGCAATGGATTTGAGAACAGGCTCAGAGCAATGGTAGAGTTTGATGTGGAGGGGTAGGATAAAGCAAAGAGCAGTCAGCTCTTTTGTCCCTGGGACAGGGGGCAGGGGAAACCCCTGCATGTGCACCCTTTTGGTAGAAACCATACGCCTCAAAGGTAGCTTACTCGGGAGAAGTGACAAGATGTTAAAAGAACACTACACACATCATTCCCAAGCTAGGAATTCTGACCAACTCCTTATAACTGATTACATCCAGTCCACATCCTATATCTCCCCATCAGACCTCTTGCTCCCATGGCCCTGTAAATGTGTATTATAAGTCTAACTCCCTGGGTAGTTTGGGGGCCTACACAGCAATAGAGATATGGTAGGATAGCTTGGTAAGAAGCAGGTGTGTACAGGCATTGTAACTAAGAAAACAGCCAGACGGCTAAGTAGCCAGGTTGGGAGAAGTATAAAAATTAATAAAATGCAAAGGATGCTTGTTTTATTGGTAATGGCAATACCAAGAATGGTGCATTTCACTTTCAGTGTTATGTTTGCAAAGATCCAAGCCATTGTAAAGTCGGGGGGCAGGTGCTATAATAGTTGCAGCAGCATCATGCATGCATCATATGATGGCTTTGTATTAGTCTTGACCCTCAGAAGACTGATTATAAAAATAACAATGCTATTATTTGCTGCTATAGAATAAAGCATTAGGTGCTTTGTTTTTATTAAAATATGCAAAGTTTACATCCATCAAGTAAAATTATCATATACTCCCCAGTTGATTACTAGTGTAATACTGTTTGAGAACCTTGCAAGTGTTTGCATTCCATCCCCCTAAAAATACATGTAGAGTTTTTTTTAGCACGTATGAGCATGTCAGAAATAAACTAACAGCTTCCTTTAGGAAATATAGCACACATTAACATATAACAGTATTACCCTTAAAACATTGTCAGTCAAAGTTTGCTTGACATCATTAACAGTGTTCTTCAACGTATTGATACAGGTGCAGTATGTTCTATAATATAAAGAAGGTGTGACTTGGAGAAACAGTAAATCCATGTTTCAAATTAAGAGGTAGGTCAAAAGTCTTGACCATTCAGATATGCACACTGTTTAAATATACCTTTCTACCATTTTCAAGTGGTTTCCTCTTCCTGACTGTCAGACACCAAAAGAACTCTTGACAAATTGATTAGTCAGTAAAACTTTTTTTATGCGGAAAGTTTCCATAATAGTGTACACATTTTGAAGTTATATTTAATGAAAGCAATGTGACTATGTGGCCATATTTAACAATGCTTAACAATTGAATATTTTTCATTTGGCCACATGGTTGGATTTTTTCTTCTCTTTTTGAAAATACTTTCTACATTTGCTAATTCACAGAGTGCATTCAGAATGATAGTTATTCAAGGTGATGGTATCCTCTGTGGAGTTTCTGAGAGTATTATGAGTTAATTATTTATACCCCTATCTGTTTTTAGGGAAGAGATATATGTCATATGTTGACTGCTGTCTGCTTCCATCTCTTAATGCAATATGTTTAAAGTAATGCACAAAAGTTTGTTGTGCACGGTGATATTTACAGTAACAACTGTTTTCTATACTTTGTTCATAATGGACATTTGCTTAATCAATGGGTATCCCAGTACTGGATTTCTTTGCAGTTATGAACAATAAAAAAAGTCAGATTTAAAAAAACAGTACATTCAAAGAATATTTTAAAAATCCTTGCCATTTTTGATATAGGATAAGACTGAACCAACCAAAAGCAGACACTTTTAAATAATTTTCAGTGGAAAAGACCACAACAATTTTATCATGCCTAATTTCTGTCGTGTGGTTGCCTTGGAAATATGTCATCTGGAGCTGCAGTGTATTATGATACAGATTAGGAAAATACCAGTAAAGATAATCTGTGATGCAAATCGTTCAGCTGTCAGGCAGATAGTTCAAATTTCAGTGTATATTGCCAAAACAATTTTATTGACTGTTTTCTTGATTTCTCCTATTTTACGGGTCAGCCTTCCCCCAGAATTAACTGAACTACTCTGAGACTTCCTGCATTAACTTTAAATCTACATTTCCCACAATCCCTTGCATGTTTAAATATTCTGTATCACAAATGTTTTTCAGTATTCTGACCAGTCCCTCTGGCTGAAGAGCTTTCCCCACTTGAATCTACCCATGCTGCATGCTTGCTCAGGTACCTTGCCTTCTTCTGTTTGGTGTTAATATAAAACAAAAATCAATATTTTTCCCCAGTCCCTCTATTGAAATTGTACTTGTAATAGGTATTGAAGACCCTGTGTATGAACTAGCATTTTATGTGTATTAGCATTTTAATGCTATATTGTCTGTAGCTAAGTTCTTATATGTATTTCTGTTGGTTTAAAAAATCAGATATTGCTTGTGCAAGTTGCTGAGCTGCTGCTGTGTGTTCTGCAGTTTTCCTGTTTCTTACTGTGCATTACACTGTCGTATTGAAGGTAATCAGCCTTCTCCTACACTGGCTGAGCTAATAGAAGGTTTTTTTTAACTGTCCTGTAATGATTACAAGTGTGATATTGTTATTCTGCATTGTGTTTCATGTTTATGTACCTTTAATTACTATTTGGGTTTGATTTAATGTTTTACATCATTTGCAGAGTATATTGTGCTTGTACCGTACTGTTTTTTGCTGCTTACTATTTCTGCTCTTATGATATATTTTAAATCTTCCTCTGCTTGATTATCCTTCTGCTTACTATCTCCTCCTTTTCCATGCTATTCAAATCTATCCTGTTTTTATCTGTATGATCGCCAGGTTGTACTCGTATGCCTTTATTGTATGCTACCAATATTGACTTTTATTCTCTTGCTTTATCATAGTCTACTGCTCCTTATCACACCTGAGGATTGTAACATTATACAGCAAACTCTCAGTTAACTGGAACTCAAGCAACCAGAAAAAAAAATCGAAGAAATGCAGTACAATGTCCATGTGTTGCACTTTCTGCCCCTCCCCCATCGAAACATAACTTACATGTTTACAGTTTTAGAGTTTTAAAAAGGAAGATAGGAATAAATTCATCCCCCCCAATCTAAGAACAAGTCAAACCAAACAAATAGTATAGGGTACAGTATTAGTCAGGCCTATTTTTAATAGTAACTCTCAAGCAACCAGAAACTACAGTTATCTGACATCTACCAATCCCCATTGGTGCCAGTTAACTGAATGTTTACTGTACTGAATAATAATTTAAATCACTCAAGAAATGCTCAAAGTACGGATCCTAATGGAGCGGTATCCCAGGCTTCCCATTACCATGGTAGTAATCTGCAGAGAACTTTAGTGGTCTGAAAAGACTTTTTCACTCCCAGCATTTTATACACTACAGAACCACAGTAAAAAAGTAGGGGTGCAGTATTTTCTGCTAAGCATATTTAAGTGAATTTACGCTTTTACTTGTTTAACTGTTACTTACTGTAGTAGCCTGATCTCTGGCAAGCACACAGCCCATGTACCCCCATCACCCTTTAGTTGCACGGCATCCCATATCCCTTTTATACTTATTCCTTACATTCCTTACTGTAATATTAGCTAAAACCACTTTTCCAATTTGGATAATTGTGACTTTAACTGTCAATGAATCCCTGCTAGTCAACATTACAGCATTTTTTTTAAATTGTTCTGTTTTAAATACTATTGTAACACTCCTATTGGGAAATATTGTATTCACTCCTTAGCTAAAAATTCACATACCAGATGTTTTACTGATTGTCTTCTTGATTTCTCCTCTTTCGTTGGTCAGCCCTCTCCATTCCCCTACCCTACCCCCAATTCCCACCCACTTCCACTACCCCTAAACCTAAATCATATGGCCCCACCCACATTCTCAAATTAATCAATCACAGCCTAGACATATACCTCTACACCCAGCCCTACCTGCTCTAATTCCTTGCAGTAATATCCTGCCTTTTCTAGTTTACTGCCACTACCACTTCTCTCTAGACACCTCCCACTACCTAGTATTAACAGTCTGTACAGCTTTAAAACTAAAACTCCCCAGCTACTAGTTCCATGATCTTTACTCCTTCCAAACTCTACCTGCATGCCTCTCTTCTTTGTCACTCCCCTTCTAATAGTCTTCTAACCAGTTGTATACCCCACTTCCACTTACTTTTACTTCACAGCTTTTAGCTACTCTTCCCTTACCCTTTTCACTCTTCCACCCCTGCTCTCAACTCTATTTCCCTATATCTGCCCCTTTTCTAACTATACTCTCCTCATTATCTCCCAGTATGTCTTAAACTATCATATCTTTATTACTTCTCTTCCTTTTCTTCCTTAATTTCTGTTTACTACTAAATCTTACAACACTATCCATTACTCCTCATTCCTCCAAACCTACATTTGCTACATCTTTCCTATGCTTTCCTTCAGAAAATGTCCAACATATATCTCCTAGCCTCTTTCCAATAAACACACTCCTTTTCCCCTAACTTTAAAGTTCTTCCTATTAAACTCATATTTCCCCCAACATCTCATTAGATCAAAAATAAACCAATTAGCATCCTATCTCACACCTACATTTTCCGCCATACTCCTATCCGGTGGCATCCACCGCAATCCAGGACCTACATCCACTAACCTTCCTGCCCCACTTAACTATAATTTTTTGTAAAGCCTTAAAAATTATTACCCTTAACTTCCAAAGTATTCAAAATAAAATCATAGACATTCATGCCTGGATAGCTGTCAACCAACCTGATATCATAACTGCCACCAAGACCTGGCATAAAACTTTTTGATAAAGACTCCAAGTTCCTGTCTCCTGGCTTCAATGTCATAAGGTCCGACAGGCTTCAAAAGAAAGGAGGTGGTATTTCTCTCCTTTTCCTTAATTCCTACAACATTGCAACATACACAAATACCATTAAACAGTTCTCTAACACTGAGGTTCTCATCTATTTTCTGAGGCTAAAGAAATCCAAAAATCTTTGCCTCATATTAGTCTATATTTCATATTCTAGAAGAAATCCTTGCTTGGATTACCCATACAATCTAAAATGAAACGCCATTCTAGGTGATGTTAATATAAATTGACAACTTTTCTCTTTTCAATAACCATCTTCAAACATTGATTTATTCATCTTTACTCAACTAATCACCACCCCAACCAGATTTAATACAGACAATACTAGCAGCTCTGTTCTACATTGGATACTAGTTTCTTATCCAGGCAAAATATCCACAGCCAGTACTCTCCCAAACATACTTAATGACCATTTCCCCACCTTTATTCTTAAAACTTCTACCCTCTAAAAGGAACATCATTATAAACATATACATAACCTGACAAATTTCAAACTGCAGACTTTAATTGACCTACTGAAAAACATGAATTGGAGGATCCTGAAAAGTCTACCTCTAGATGACCTGGTTAACTGCTTTAATACAATATTTCTAAAACGTCTTAACCCCTCACACCCTCTCACATTAGGTAAGTCAAAACTAACCATGTCCCATGACTAACGAAATCTACAAAAGAATTAATGCTAAACAGGGACAAAATCTGAAACCTATGGCAAAAACATAAAAACCCTATTCAAGCAGCTCTGAAACCAAGTAGAAATGCATGTAACCAAAAATAAAAGACTATTTACAAACACTCCAATCAAATCATAAGCATAACCCCAAGAAATTCTGGACATCTATATCGTCGCTCCTAAATCCAGGCACTAATAATAACTCGTCTATTCCCAGATAATACTACACCATAAATGGCCGATGTCTTCAACTCTCATTTTATTAACTCCATATCAAATATCAGTGCCAACTTTCCCCAACCTCACTGTGACACGTTTTCAGATAACAGTCCATCTGCACTACCCCCTCTCACATACTCCCCCTGTCTCTCTTCATTCAGTTTGCATGAAATTGCAACCCAACCAACACCTAAATTCACAATCAAACCTGTTCCAACTATTGTCATAAAAAGACTACTACTTAAACTCAAACCTAGAACCATTGCAGCCAACAACCTACCCACAGAATATCTAAAGTTATCCACTGAAGCCATCGCCTAACCTATCAGTATACTACTCAACCAATCCATCCTTGAATCCAATGAACCTAAAATGTGGAAAAGGGCATTTATTCTTCCCCTGCATAAAGGTGGCAACTCCATTGATCTCTTTAACTACCAACCTAGTCCATTCTCTCCTCCATCTCCAAACTCCTTGAAAATGTATTTACATATAACTTTTAAACTTTCTTCTTAAGAATCACATGATATCCCCTACACAGCACGACTTCAGGGCAGGTCATAGTACTATGACCACCTTCATAGCTTTCATGGACACAGTCAACAAAGTTTGAGACTCAGGCAAAATCATTTCTTTTCTATTTCTAGACTTATCAAAGGATTTAGATACAGTCTCTCACCTCGTACTTCTACACCAACTATCAAAAATCGGTGTCCCTCCTCCCTCTCTTAACTGGTTCTCAAGTTACCTATCAGACAGGCAACAGTCAGTTAAATGGAAGAGCTCTCTCTCCTCATACCTTAACAATTCCCCAGGTGTCTCCCAAGGCTCCATATTAGGTCTTCTCCTATTCAGCATCTTTATTAATAGTCTCCAGTCATCATGCAGTCGGTGCTGTCTAATACAATATGCTGATGACTCGACCATTATCTGCTCTACCGACTCCTGATATTCATCATGTCACTCAACTGGCCTTTACCTCTATAGAGTCCTTGCTTAGTAACAATCACATGTCCCTTAACCCAAATAAATCCAAATTACTTCTTTCCACCCCCAAGAAAAGAATACTTATTGACAAGTCTCAGTTTACCATTCTCTCCCAAGCAAATCAGTAATAAAAGTTGACACCCACATCAAACTTCTGGGAGTAATTATTGATGAGCAACTAAATTCTGACTTACAAATACAGAATAATGTAAAAAAAACACCAAAAGCTTGGCATTCTTTATAGACACAAACACTTTTTTATCCTCTCCACTAAATAAACCCTTGCTGCTACATATCTACTTCCCACTCTCGTTTATGGTGCCCCATTACTTACTAACCTTTAATCCTCCTTAAAAGCTAAGCTTGAAATGTGTTATAACAAAGTTGCCAAATTTGATATAAATGCTAAACATTTCACCCATCACTGTATGACTTTACACTCCCTCAAATGGCTTGAACTCCCACACTACCTTTCCTACCTGCAGCTAGCAATGGTGCATAAAATAATATACAAAGCCTCTACTTGTCCTGCTCTCACCTCATTATGCAGCAACTATCTAATGAATAGGTCTCTCAGATCTGAGAATCAACACCTTCTGCAAGTACATAAACCTAAGCTACCTGCCGGCCCACTACTTTACACTTTTTCCTTTAACCAACGCCTGGAACACCTTGCCACTAGCTATTAGATACAACCAAAACCTTGCATTATTTAAAAGCTCCCTTCATGTCTACATTTCTTCTATCTGGATCTGCTCTTGCTCCAACCTTTCACTAATTCTTATTTACTTTTCCATGTGTATGTTTATGGAGTTATACAAATGTAAATTCCTATTATATGTCTACATTTTATATTGTATTGTGTAGCTTTTCTCCCTGGGTGTCCACTGAAAATAGGCTCTTCCTGGCCCAGTAGACTATCCCAGTAAACAAATGCCAATAAATAAATAAAAGGACAGCAAAACAGAAAGTTAGTAGTTTACCTATGTCAGGAAGATTGACTGCTCCTTGGAGAGTATACCACAGAGAAGCAAAGAAGAAATCTGCTGATCAAGCAGTATCAGTGCATGCATTATGATATACTTTAATTCAAAGCTTTTGCTTTGTGCTTTCATGCTCAGCATTACAACCAATTTTAAGCTAAATAAACAAAAAGTCTAGTAACCTATCATATGTTTTTATCCTTAGGAATGGAAATAGTCTGTTGTTTTAACAATTACATACACTGCCAGTGTAAGTATTTAAGGTAGATAAAGAGACCCTTATACCTACCCCTGCACACTAAGTGCAATTAAATAGCACTGCAATTTCTGTGTGATAACAGAATCTTGCATTTTGGTAACAAAAGCCACTTTGAGCACATTTCTCCCCATTGCCATAAAGCACTGATGGTAGTAATGTTACATACTAGTAGCCCTAAAATGTAACACAAAGATTTGTTTTCTGTATCAGGAACGTATTTTGAAAGGTGAGTAATGATAATATTTATATTATCATTAGGAATATGTTCCACATCATAAAAATTATATAAAAACATTGTTTTCTTAGCCTTGCTCTGCCTAACATTGAGAATAAACATTTGAGGAGGTGGAGCCAAGATGGCCAACTGATAGCAGCAGTTTTTTCGGAGCTCCATGAAACTAGTATAAACAACAGGAAATAACTTATTTTATTTTAGCAAAAATACTTAGAATTGATAGATGAAAGTATAAACTATATTATTAGTAACTTTGGTGAGCTTAAGAAAGTTTTTCCTGTCAAATTATAAAGGAGACTATATCATTTGTGGAGATAAGCACTATGAAGACTTCTCATTCTGACATGGCTTTAAAAGAAGATATGCAGCTTGTGACATCTGCTTTCCAAGAACCCTCACTAAAAATGGATGATTTTAAGGAGAATTTACAAAACCTCAAGGAAAATTGACAGAAACAAACAGATTCTGTCAAGGAAATTATTCAGCAGCATCAATCCAGAATAACACACTTAGAAGCATCCCTGAATGATCTTGATGGAAGATTGAAGGAAGAAGAAAGCCAGACAGATTTCCTCATCAAACGAAACACTTGGCTTCTCAATAAAGTGGATGACCTGGAAAACAGGGAGAGAAGGTCAAATATAAGGATTTTTGGCATCATTGAGAGAGCTGAAGGAGAAGATATCATTTCTTTACTGAATACCTGGATTCCAGAGATTTCAGATTTAAAGGAGGGTCTGTCCTTTGGTATTGAAAGGGCTCATAGAGCTTTAGGAAAGCTGGTGTCAACATCCTCCTCTACTCCTCCCAGATCAATAGTCATAAAGTTTCTATCTTATTTGGACAAGGAGTTGGTCCTAAAATCTGCCTGGAGGAAAACTCCATTAAAATTTAATCAAAACCCAATTAGGTTTGATAATGACTATTCTACCAGTGTTTTGGAACAGAGGAAAAAAGCTTGGCCATTAATAAAACTGTTAAAGCAAAATAACATCAAAACTCAGCTTGTCTTTCCTGCCAGAATAAAAATTCTATATCAAAATGAAATGAGATCATGTAATGCCCTAGAGGAAGCCACTGCCTTTATTAAAAACAATAACATTATTTCCTTACCTGAAGATATGGAATGGGCATCTGCATCTCTGAAGAGAGTTACTAATAAATATTCTTGGACTGATGTTAAAAATAAAAAACAAAAAACTGAGTCAAAGATTGCTGTTCCCACTAAATCTCTCAAAGCTTCTACTGCAACTGGACTTTCATTTGTTTTATACTTGCTAAATTTTCAAGTAAGGTATGTCATGACAATATTTTTCTTATTGTTTTTTTTTTCTCTTTTTGCTTTTTTCATTTCTGTACTTTTTTGTTCATATACAAATTAAATAACTGTTTATGCTTTTTAGTATATTAGTATAATATTACTGGTTTATTGAGTGATATAATTGAACAGTAAGCTGTCTTTGCTTTTATGACCTTAAGATGACAAGATTTATTTCAAATAATATATAGCCCTTTGCCCTGCTAAATGCTCTTCTGAGTTATTACACAGGCATAGTCACTGCTTAGATTAATTTATCAAAACTGCTTTGGATACATGGGATAACAGGGCATGGCTATGATTTAGTATATATTAACTAGTTTCTTTAATATTTATAACTTCTGATTGTTTCAGAATAAATATTGGTACCAGTGTGAACAAAAAGCTGTTTGCTGTCTTTTGACATAAATTGGGTCTCTCTGACAGTTATATGCTTGTATATTTTATGGCACAAGGTTTTTAAATGGTTACAAGTTATGTTTCCTGTAGAGTTTAATGTTAAAGTACTGTTTTCTCTCTCATTGGCAATGGACTTGCTCTATTCAACTTGAATTTGGCAGATACACTATGTTTCCTGTATTTTTAGCAGTATGTATCTCATTTATATCTACTTAGCAGCAGTGGTTTATTACTAGATGTTCATAGCTATCTGAGTGTTTCTGTGATACATATCATTCGTGCTTGGTGTTCCTGGTAAGTGCTTGCTTCAGAAAATGACTTTGTATTTAAAATAAGAATGATGACATGAATTTATGGACTGTTCTGCCTATTAATTAGAAGCTTTAGCTGGGATCTGAAAGTTTTTATGTAATGGGAGAGGTGTGTTTTTTTTTTTTTTTTAGAATGCTTTTAAACTGTGTTCAGAAGTTCTAAATTTGCCGGTTATATAGAGTTTAGTTATGAGAAAGGCTGTATGAAACTGTTTTTTTATGTGTATTGTATGGTTTGTGATGTCCGGAGGTGATTTCTTGTGTACTGAATGTTATTTTACTCTTTAGTAAACTTTGCATTTGTTACTGTAAAAAAGCAGACTTTGTGATACAGTTAAAGTGAGGTCAGGAAACTGTACTATGTAGCGTGCTGGGCGGAAAAATGTCAGTTTGAAATTTAAGAAGTGAAGTTTTCTTACTTAGTTTGTGACATCATGCATTCTGTACATGCAGATCAGATTACATTACATCTAATGTGTATACGCAAGCCTAATTGAGAATGTCAAGTCTCTGATTGGTTAATATAGCATAGTAGGCTTCTCTTACATGAATTATGAGCTACACTGTCTGCAAACATTCATGGCTCCCTTGTATAATAGTGACTATATTTTGTGATCAAATATATACAGAAATGTTATTTTTTCTTATAAACAGTTAATTATAGCCACTATTTCTACTGAATATTCTGGAGTTTCTTATAAATCTTTATAAATAACTTTCCATTGCAGTTAGCAAGTGTTTAGTACAGGCTTATACATTTACAGGAAATGCTTATGACTAATGGTAATAACTGTAAGGATACTCAATCACCATACTAAATACTAGCAAATATATGTGTGAATAATTTTGATTTAACTATAATTACTTTGCATTTAATATGTTGATTTTCTTATTGTATCTTAGATATTATTTATGTTTCAGATGTCATGTTTTTAGTTATTATAAAGTCATGTTTTTTAGTATATTAGCACTTTATGCCAGGGAAAGAGCTCAGTAATATCTATGGCTTGTGATAACACAAGAAACAAGTTATGAGTTTCAGTATTACTCTATTATTACTATGGTAAATATTTACACCTATGTCTGTTTTAATTCTGTCTTGGAGTCTTTCACTTTTAAGACTTGTTATCCATAGTAAGTTTTATATAAATAATGGTTTTTACTAATTTTTGTCATATTAACTGATGCCAGTTAAATATTATTTTAGTCAGTCATTTAAACATCTGCTATTCCAAAAGTTTAGGAGTGAATTAAGGACAAATATGTCTTATGGAATATTTCTAAGAATCTATGTTAACATCTTTTGGGAATGACACACACTCACTGTGTGCTAACACCCAATTCTTGTGAAATTTTTATTTAGTGAGAGTTTGTCATGATAAGATTTATTCAGGGGGCAAGTAAATACAAATGCTAAACGATTCTTTGATTTGTTCTGCCATTTTGAATTTTTTATTAGAACTAATACAGATGACATGCTTAGGTATTTTGGGTAATCATTTAGATTGTTAATAAAGCTAATGTTTCCTTAGTCTATTAAGCACTAAATTTAGATTATATATATCCTAATATGTCTCTTACTTCCTTAGTTAATAATTACTGTATAAAATGTTTAATGCTTCCAATAATAGTGTATGTAACTTATCTCTAAAACCTAACTGGAATCAATATCTGATTAGTTTTTATCACTACTATTTTTCTCTTAATTTATAATATATTCTCCATTTTTACCTTGTTTTCATGGGCTGTAATCAACAAAGACTGATGGTTGGGAAAGGTAATCTAGCAGATTTAGTTTTGTTTGCTAGACTAGGAATGTATCTCATTCCATGTATAGGGTGTATTAAAGTTTATATCAGAGTGAAATTTGCTAATTGTTTGTTATTTAATTGTTTTTCTAGTTTTGAAATGCTTGACAACATTTTTTACTTTTATCTTTCATGGGGAAAGTTATTTGGATTGAGATGAATAGAAATACAACAACTGATATTCTGTTGTCTATTCAGGAAGAATATTATGTATACAGGATTCTATTAATACAAGTGCCTTTATTATTTATCTTTAAAGAATTCTGATATGGATTTAACTTTGATATTATTAAATACTAATGACTTAAACAACCCATATACGAGAGCTAATCTGCTAAGCTATCTTAAACTAAACAAGGCTCAAGTAGTTTTTCTCCAAGAGACACACTTTAAAATAAATGACACATTTATATAGGACCCTAAGGAATACACAATACTTGCTCAATCTTCTTATAAAAATAAGACCAGAGGAGTAACAATTCTATGGAAAAAGATTTTGTTAAATCCCCAAATTATTTACAAACATGTAGATAATGATGGACTTGTGGCCTTAGTTATACTTAAGTTTAACAATAGAATTTGGACCATGGTTAATTTATACTGGTTCCCGGGTATGGGGGTTGGACTAGCTGAAAAACACTTAGACTTTATTACAACTACTTCTAAAGGTAATATTATACTAGGAAGTGATTTCAACTATATCACAGATATTACAAAAACTACCAATAGGAAATCTCCTAGACTATCGTCCTCAGACAAACAGTTAAAAAAATGGACAGAAATGTTTAAATTAAAATACAGCTTTAATGCTTTGGAACCAAATTCTTTACTATTCTCACACCAAGACTATAGACATGGTACCCAAACTAGAATAGATAAAATTTATATCTCACAAGATTTTTATTCTAAAATCTTGAATTTTTCAATACAACCTTGTCCCTTTTCAGATCATAATTCCCTGTTGTTAACAATACACTTTGAATTCAATCAATTAGTTATTATTTCAATGATTCCTTCATATATCACAAAAATTAAAGACTTTAAATCTTGGATAACTTCTGAACTTCAGCTTTTCTTAGAGATTAATTATAAACCTGAAGCAAACACAATTATGGTTTGGAATTCTCATAAGGCATATCTATATGGTAAAAACATTAGCTGGTACAAAAATAAAATTAAAGAATGGGACTCAAAGTTACAGCAACTCCAAAATCAAATATTATCTCTTAAATCTAATAAGAACTTAATTGCTGCAGATAATAAGAGGAAAATAGAAGAAGCAAATAAGAAATACAATGAAATATTATCCCATAAAACTAATTTAGCTATGGAAAAACTGAAATTAAATTCTTATGCTACCTCTCCTAGGCATCTTCATAACCTATCTATGAAAGTTAAGATACAATCAAAAATTAATAACAGTGTTAGTATCTTTCATGAAGGGAAAAGGAAAAAAGTTTCAGACATAGGGGACATTCTGGGGGCTTTTAATTATTATTATGCAGAACATCATAAAGATAAAATAAGTACAAATTAATGTAAGAATTTAGAGAATATAGTTCCCAACATAACAAGAATTCCTGAGGAACTTAAGTTAGATCTACAAAATCCTATTACTCAAAAGGAAATTATAAATAGGATTTAAAAAGTAAGTCTAATAAAGCACCTGGAATAGATAGCTTAATTCCTGAAATGTAGAGATTGTTCCCTTCTTCTATAATCTCTCTCCTACATAAAACCTTTCTTGAAGTTCAAACATTAGCAAATATTCCTCCTTCTTGGAGATATTCTCTAATTTCCCCTATATTAAAAGAGAATAAGGACCCTAATCTTTGCAACTCATATAGACCAATTTCTTTGTTGAATAATTATTATAAACTATTTATGTAAATTATGGTCAACAGATTGAAAATACCCATATCTAAAATAATAAATTAAGACTAAACTGGTTTCATAGCATAACAGGCTCCAGAGAGTACCCCTGCATTACCAGGCTATAATTCATACCACACCTTTCGGCCACCTAACCTGGACCAAAACACTAAAGGTGGAGGCGTGTCCATATTCATTAAGGATATCCACACCTCCAGGCTAGTTGCTCAGCATAATGCATCCGAGATTATCCAAGTGCAATTAACTCTGGGCAAGACCGCAATCCAAATTGTAGCTTGCTACAGATCCCCCACCATGCCCCAGGATTCCCACTCCTCATTTCTTAATACACTGGAAAATATTAGGGTACAACCTAACACCCTAAAAATGGGCGATTTCAACTACCCTACCATTAACTGGGAAAATTACTCATGTACCAACTCTTGGGATCAACGTTTTCTGGAATTCATAAATTCCAATGCCATGGATCAACTTATCCACACCCCCACCAGGGGCAGCAATATCCTAGACCTGGTTATTACCAACATGGGCAACCGGTGCTACACACCAGGGGTCAGTTCCTCGTTGGTCAGATCCGACCATAAGCTAATCACCCTAGACATCCACATCCCTCCCCCACCCCCCATTAGGGAAACCACAGTAAAATATTTCTCCAAAGCCAACTTCACGCTTCTTAAGACAGAAGTGGCAAACTTCACGACACCCATGCTGTCGGACAATAGAGGTATGACTGCTGAATCCTACACAAATGCACTTTATAAGCACTTACATGAGTACATGGATCGTGCAATCCCTAACAGAACCAAGATGCTATCCTCCAAAATAAGGAAGCCAATCTGGTGGTCCCCTGCCATAAACAAACTCTACAACAGAAGAAAGAAACTGTTGCAAAAAAGAGTAAAATCCCATGATTGGAGAAACTCCCTGGTCAGCTTCAGTAAGAAGCTGAGATCCCTCATAAAATCCTCCAAAGCTAGTTATGAAAACAAAATCGCCACTGACTCTAAAGACAACCACAAAGCATTCTATAGCTATGTCAAGAATCTCAATGGCAACACTCAGATCTGCTCTGAGTTACAGCACAATGGCACTAAATATACAGAACCAACAGATATTGCCAACATCCTGGCAGATAGGTTCAGTGCTAACTTTACCCCTCTGTCATCCCCTAAAGGGCCCATATCTATACCAGAAGAATGCAAAGTTCCTGTAATCATGGCTGCACAGGTAAAAACACACTATCCAAAGCCAAGAACACAGCATCCATGGGACCTGATGACATCCCAGGCTGTGTTCTACATGAACTACAGAACGAAATGGCACCCCACCTAAGTACCATGTTCAGTCATAGCCTCACCTCAGGCTATGTGCCCACTGAATAGCGCACAGCGACAGTTATCTCACTCCATAAAGGGGGAGCCACCACAGACCCCGCAAACTACCGCCCAATTAGCCTAACGAGCCTGGTTTGCAAGGCTATGGAGTATATCATCATGGAACTTATAAACAATGACATTGGTAATCTCCAAACTCAGGACCCCACCCAGTTCGGGTTTGTAAAAGGCAGATCATGTCTCCTAAACCTGATAGACTTTTTTGAAGCAGTCACCAAAGCCGTAGATGAGGGTAAGGTGGTTCACACAGCCTATCTAGATCTCGCCAAGACTTTTGACACCATCCCCCAATCTGGAATTATAGATAAACTCACTAAACTAGGTATAAATTCCTATGTCACAAGATGGGTTGCCAACTGGCTCACTGACAGAACCCACACTGTGAAAGTAGCAGACTCCAAATCCAGCTTCAGACCAGTGACAAGTGGAGTACCACAGGGTTCAGTCCTGGGTCCTCTCCTGTTTGGTATCTACTTCTCTGAAGTACAGACCAACACATAAGGTCTTTGGCTAATGAAGTTCGCAAATGACTGCAAATTAGGAGCCATAATCAAAACTCCAAAAGATGTGGACATCCTACAAAAGGGCCTTGCTGAGACAGATGCCTGGTTTCAAAGCCATGGCCTCAAGCTCAATGCCAAAAAGTGCATTGTCATTCCTTTTGGTAAAAACTCAGTACCCATGAACTACCACATAGGTGGTAGTCTACTTAACACTGAAAGTGTGATAAGAGACCTTGGGACACAGGTGGACAGTAGTCTCTCCTTTGATAATCACATTGCCACAGTAGTCAGGAAATCCTTCTATGTGGCACACCTCATCACAAAAGGTTTCTCATCCAGGAATAAAGAGGTCATTGTTCCCCTCTACTCGTCACTCATTAGACCCATTATAGAGTACAATGCCCCTTTTGGTATGTACCTCACAAGACATCTACAACAACTGGAAAGGCCACAGAAATACCTCACAAAGAGGATTACCGGCCTCAAAGAGATGCCCTATGCAGACCGTCTCAAAAAACTGCAGCTTTACTCCGTTGCATATCGCCTACTCAGAGGTGATCTCTGCCTAACACACAAAGCTATGTCAAACCCAGAGCTTTTAGACATGCTCCACTTAAAGAAATCCCAATCCCTATGAACTACACACTCTAGGGACCTAAACCTCATCACCACAATAAACAGAACATGCTGGAGGGATAGATTCCTGTCCCAGAGACTTCCCATACTCTGGAACAAACTACCTATCTATATCAAACAAAGCTCCTCATTAGCACTGTTCAAGAAAAATCTTGATGATTGGATGGGAGATAGGAAATTCACCCCGGGGATTACTTCTGTTGCTCTGCTCGACAGTGGCACAGGAAGATAATTTTCTTGGGTGGTGAAAGCCAGGGTACCTTTGGCTAGGCTTATATAGGCCCTAGGGCCAATAGCCTAGTACCTACCTATGAACCTATGAACAGGCATACACAGGATAATATTAAAAGAGTATTAACACTGATAGATTACCTCAATAAAGGAAACCATGAAGCACTGATAATAGGTCTAGATATTCAAAAGGCCTTTGACTCCTTAAATTGGGGTTATTTATTTAAAGTCTTACAGTTATTTGATTTTCCCCCTTTTTTATAACAATAATAAAGAAACTCTATGAAAATAATCTAGCATATGTCAAATTAGGTCCCTTTACCTCCAAAGCAATCCAATTCACTAGCGGTACTAGACAAGGATGTCCCATGTCCCCTATCCTGTTTGCTCTGGCCATAGAAATACTTGCTATTTTAATACGTAATAACCCAATGATAAGAGGTATAAATATATATATGACTAATATATATCTAAATAATGATTGTTGATGATGTCTTACTTACCTTAGCTAACTCTAAGGAAGTGTTAGGTGAAGTGAATATAGTAATAACAAATTTCCAAAAAATCTCAGAACTCTCCTTCAACAAATCTAAATCAAAATATTTATTATTAAGTAAAAAAAGAACATGCAGGTTCCAGTTAATCATATTATTGGAAACCAGGTTTCAACTCTAGACTATTTAGGAATAGTCTTAGGTAAGACTATAGAGGAAACCTTACAGCTTAAATATACTAAAGCCATAGACTTAATCAAGACATTAATAAACAAATGGAATAATTTTATAACATTTGATGATAGGTCACAACTAATAAAAATGGTTTTGTTACCTAAAATATATATAGCACAAGCCCTTATACTTCCACCAGGAAAGAAAATCCTTAAAGAATTCACTTCAACTCTGATGAAATTCCTATGGTACCCCAAAAGAAATAGAGTGGCATATTCTCATCATATCAGAAAATGGGAACAAGGGGGGTTAAAATTCTCAGACATTGAAACTTATATAAAGGCATATATAATTAAAATGGTGATGAATTGGATAAATCCTAGATTCTCTTCCAATTGGAAACAGTTACACTCCATTATACTAATGAATGAAAATTATTTATCAAAAAATGCTTTGGTAAATGACAAAGATAAGTTATGGCACTATTTAAGTTTAAATTTACAGTATAGTACAACAAAATTAACTAAACTAACACTAATAAACAATATTTTTAATGTGTTTAGAAAATTCATTAACACATATCTAGATATAAAACTGTGGCATAGATTTTTAATACCGTTTACTATTACAAGGGATTTCCCTGATAAAACACATAGAGAGATTTTTGGTTTATGGGAAAACAGTAACCTATTTTGTTGGTTGCAGTGTATTGAAAACCAACAAGCTTTGAACATACAAAGTATATTGTCAACCTATGGCCTATCCCCTAATGACTGGCTGGCAGTGGTGGCTGGTGACTTCAAATCAAAGGGGGGCAGCAGGAGACAGCTGAATGGGTGGGTTCAATGGGAAGGGGTATGGCCAACTAAAAAGGGAAGGAGCTATGCTCAAAACCACAAAAACTGTAACTTTTATTAAATACGCTGCCCTGGGTGCCAAACTGTCATTATGAGAGTCCAATCAAGACAAAATGAAGTATAGAAGAAAACATATTTCAATACATTGGCTGCATGACAGCTTACTTAATATCTAGATGGAAACAAAAAGGTTGTGACGCATGAAAAAATAAATTACTTTTTAAATACATTACTGGAATGGCAGTCAAAATCAAGTATAAGAAAAAACATGCAGCACTCAACTTAAACCACCTCTCCTTGCACTGCAGTTCTAATTATAATTTATATTCAGCTTTATTAAAGTACTAAGTAACATGCTGAAAGTAGCAATCTCTGTGATACCCCCACTTGTAAAAATGTTTCTTATCCAAAAAAGACCTGCTACTTGACATCATCTGTCTACTTGTTTCATGGGGAAAACATGATCAAAGTAAAAAATGAAAAGCAAACAAGAAACAAGCTCAAGATACATTGCTTAAAGGATTACTGCACAGGTTATGGACCACACACGATAGATTGGCATTCTGTTTAGTTTACAGGTAAAGCCTGCAAAGATGACTGCAAGTCTCCAACAAATGTAATGAGCTTCTTAAAATAATGTAATCCTGTCTGTTATTACAAACACTGTCATATGCATTTCAATACCCAAGGCTTATATGTTATCTAGTTATGTAAGTATTCTCTGCATGGCAACACCAGAAAGGCTTTCAATGTTGGCAATTCTTTAACAGTATCCTTATTAAAGCTTACTTGCATCTTACAATCTCAGACAAGCTTACCTGATAGTCATTAAATCATTGCTACTTAAACACAGAGCAAAAGGTACTTTCTGAATAATAATAAGCATAAATCAACAGTATAAAAATATGACAGAAACCAGAACATTCTGCAAAATCAAGGACAGATGAAAAGCCACTGTAGTACTTATGTCTACCTTGGATGGGGGGATACTCTGCACATTTACACTGCATAACTGTTCCTTGCCTTGCTTGGACACATCCAGAGGCACTACATGGGGGAGTGGGGTGCAACAAGTATGTCACAATTTGAAATGTCTCTGGCTGACTGTGATGGCCCTGACACATTTGTCATACCTCTCAACCTCAGAGCAAGAAATCTGGACAAAGCCATACATAGAAGTGGGACAGAGGCCCAAAAATAAGGACAATTTTTAAATCTTGCTCTTATAAACATAGAAAGATAATAGAATAGTAGGTCTTGCATTAGTATGAATTTTCTGAAGGGTATGAAATCTGAAACTCATGTCTGTCATTATTTTCTAACTTCAGTCTTTAATGATTTGCCACTAATTTGCCAAAAAAATGCAATTTGATGAAAAACGGACCAAAAATGTGATGCAAAAATATAAAATAGCCACACAATACAGCTGAGAACCTGTCAAAGAAGGGACACCTTTTTAATATTAGTACTGCTAACTTGAGCAGCTGACAAAATAAAAGAATATACATGCATTTCTGAAATAAAAGTAATCTATAACTCTCATTATTACAGTTATTTATTAATTGTAAACCCTCCACATTTTCTTCCAAAATTGCCATTTTGCGGAGGGATTATTAGGGGAAGAGCAACATTTTTTAGCCAAAATCGGGGACAGCTGAGAGGTTTGGATATGCCTAATTCTAGAAAGTAATTTATTTGCATGTACCTCTCAACCTGTTAATGCAGGAAATCTGGACAAGGCCAAATATATTGGGGTAACATATAAACAGTACAAAAAAATTACTCTTGTATAAACTGAGACAATTGATAAAATAACAGGTCTTGCTTTAGCATGCATTTTTCTGAAGGTTATGAAGTCTGAAACACAGTGTCTGTCATTATTTAGTGACTTAATTCCTAAATGATTTGCCAGAAAACCACATATGTTATGAGGCACAAACCAAAAATCAGAAGCAAACATCTATTCATTCTGCAAAAATCTGGACAGTTGAGAGGTATAGTTCAGCCAGGGCTGTCTTTAAGTTTGCCGCCCTTCCCCCCTCACAAAATCATGGTCGAATGGAGCCTCCCCCCTGCAGCCATTCCAATGAACCATTACTTTACTATTTCACCCCATTTACCATAAACACTAATGTGCATACTGCTTTACTTCTGCTATGATTTGGACTTCATTTGAACGTTTTATTTTGCATTTTACAGCACAAACACTAATAGATACCTGCTAAACAAAGCAATGCAGTCTCACAATGAAAAACTTAGCATTAAAACTTCTCTGCCCTTGAAACTCACATTCATTGAAACAGCATTGAACCCCACATTCAAAGAAAATACATTTTGCCAGTGGCAGATAAAGATTAACTCTGGGCTGTTTTCAAATCACAGGCCCCTTGCACATGAAACATACACATGCTATTTGATAGACCTTCCTGATTTTATTAAATTATATTCCTTGTACAATACAGTACAGTTTTAGAGGGCGTTTTAAATTTATTGTTTTGAACATTTTTCCAGTAAACAATGAAACAAAATGCATGCACCAATAATGGCAACATTGCACAATTCAGAACATTTCCATCATAAAAGTCTACTCAAACTTCTACAGACCACCAGTATCAGTAAATATGCGCTATCTCTGAAGAAATAAAAGTCATCTAAATAATTCCACATTAAAGAGATCTGTAACTAATGAAGAGGTTGCTGCTAGCAAACAACTTTATATTTCATTGTTTCATCTACAAATAAAGTGCCTGTTGCCCTTGAGGAATAAATTGCCTATGTTACACTAAAAATGATAAGCTAATAATATTGCAATAGGGAATGGATGGCAAACTGATAACAGGTTCATAGTTACTAGGTATCTTCACCAAAAAGGACTGCAGCATCCACCCCCTTTGCAACACAGTACAGTATCAGCAATGCATCTACCTACTGTGGTAGTAGAATCCACAGCCTTCTGCATCAAAAGCCAGTACACTACCTGTTGTGCTATTAACAATGCAAGCAGACTCAGCATAAGCAGCACTAAACTTTTGCTCCCCTGCAGCTCCTTGTAAAATCTACTCAACACTCAGTTGTATCTCTGATCTATGCAGCACAAGAAACCTGGAAAAAGAAAATTTATTGGGGGGGACAAAAGCCCAAAAACCAGGGACACATTTTAAACATTGCTTGTATAATGTTGAAAAGTTGCTAGAATAAAATGCTGTGTTACCACCATACATTTCACTGCCAGGTTGTGAAACCAGGACCCTGTGCAAAACAGTCAGAGCAACATACCACTATGCCAAATCAGCTGTTTTGTGAAAGAGAGAAAAACTGAAACTTAAATGGCTACCATTTAGTGAATTCAGTTCTCATCATAGCTGTCAACCTCTTAGTACAAAACACCTGAACAAAGCCAATAATGGGGGAATACAGCCTCCAAACATATTTAGTGAATTCATTTCTTACCATAGCTTTCAACCTTAGCACAAAAATCCTGGACAAAACCAATAATGGGGAATACAGTTCCAAAAATGGGGACAAATTTCAAGTATCCATCTTATAAACTTAGAAAATTGCTAGAATAAAGGTTTTGTGTTACCATGTACTTTCTGAAGAATATGAAGTCTGATATTCAAATGCTTGTCATTTTTATTTGTTTAACATTTGTTAACCAAGAAAGTCTGACTTGGAACAAAAGCCAATTTTCAGCAGAGGCTCAGGGAGAAATACTCCAGACACATATCTTTGTAAGATGAGAGGACACCAGAGCACCCAGAGGAAACCCAAACAAACACCGGGCGGACATGCAGACTCCACACAGAAGGCACCCCAGCCAAGAATCAAACCAAAGAACCTGTAGCTGTTGGGCAACTATGCTTCCACTGCACTACTGACTGTGTAAAGACACAAAAAAACAGAAACCACAGATTTTATGAGAAACAGAACAAATATGAGGCAAAATCTGCACATTTTTACAAATGGTGGTGGGTAGGGAATTCAGGCTCTTGCCACCTGGGCCCAAGGTACAGGGTTCAAGCCTGCAGTATTCTCTACCCATCACCATATAGCAACTGGGGCATTTCACACACACACACACATACACACACACACACACACACACACACACACACACACACACACACACACATACACTCTGAGCTCAGATACATTTCCATACCTTAAACACTGTAAAATGAGAGACAGAGAAGCCCAAATAGTCCTTCCTGCAGTTCCAACCATCTGTAAACCAAGAGCAAGTCCTTCCCCTAATGTCCGTAACATCCAAAAGCCCATGCCGATAGAGCAAGTCCCCAGCCTGCAGACGTTGCAGTCTGATCCCCTTCCAGTATATGCAGTTGTAACTGCATATACTTCTGGGATATTGCTGCTCAATGCTGTCTTGCTAATCCAGGCTGCTGGTGAGACAGTCTGGATTCTGTGCACATGCTCCAGACTGGTTCACCAGCAGTCCGGATATTGGGAAATGCCGCGAGTACGCATGCTCGATGTTCCGCGACCTGCATTTGTTTTTATTTTATTTTATTTTTTATTTTATTTTATTTTTGTTTTACAGCTGGGGGGCTGCAGTCCTGCAGCCCAATAGCATGAGCCACCCCTGCTGGTTGGTTCTTCAGAGTGTCACAGCATACACTAAGGATCTGTGTAGAATAATACATAACTCATCCTTCAAAACCGTACCAAAAATTATAAACTGGATTTTTGGAATTCTGTATAATAATATCAATGTTAAGAATGAGTTACCATATCTATATAATACTTTAATTGTGTATAAGACAGCTCCTAAAGATTCTTACTGGCAATACCTAACTAAAGGGTTTCAAGTATCATTATCAATGGAAGATAAAGCAAACATTTTATTTTCAGTTAAACTAACTTTTTATTTACAATTCTGGTGGATTTTTCATTGGAAATTTCTACACAGATCCTTTTTGACAGCTGAGAAACTCTCAAAAATGAACCCTTCAAACAGCAAGTTATGTTGGAGATGTCATCTGTCCACTAATGCTGACTGGTCTCATATTTTTTATGACTGTATTAATATTAAACCATATTCGAAATTTCTTCAAGCTATCTATACTGATATATTTGTTTTGACAAATTCTTTAATTTTGTTGAATGTTGTTAATAGTAATAATATGAAGAAAGATGACCTGTATTTGCTGTGGACAATGTTAGCAATAGCCAGAAAATTTATAACTAGAAGATGGAACTCTAATGTAGCACCCACAATGGAGGAATTCCTATCATCACTGAAGAAATGTATACTAATGGAGAAAAGAACTAAAGAGTGAAGAACGTTTCCTAAGCCATTAGTTAATAGTCTGTGGAGGAAAGTTTTGAATTTGATTGATACCCTACAGATGGAACCAAACTCTTCCTAACTACCATAGTTTATATATTAACTTATTATTTGGCTACAAATGTTTTTATCTGAATCCTTTTTGTAAGGCTGAATGTAAATACTGTAAATAGTTATTGAATGTTATGAATGTATTAAATTATTGTGTTATTTCATCAAAATAAAAATCATTTGAGTAAAAAAAAAAGAGAATAAACATCTGAGTTAGTTTGTTCATTCATTTATTTGCATTTCAGACAAGTCATCCTTCTGTACCCAGTAAATGCACTCTTTAGAAAATCTTTCTTTACCTTAGTCCTCTTTTGCCAAATCCACATATTCTGCTATTTCCCTCTATGCTTATAACTTCCGATTGCTGTGTTCATTCTGCATTACCTTAAAAAGGTACAGAATACAGAAATATGAGTGTTGTCAAACTCAGATTTTATACTTGTGAAGCATAACTTTTCATTAGTCCCTGTATACAAATAAGTCTTAAAACTAAAGAAATTTAACTTGGGGAATACTTTGTAACTGTGCAACATGACTATAGCTGAAGCAATCTTTTATTACATTTCACTAATGTTCATAAATTTGCATGATTCTTCATAGTATAGTCCACTTGAATAGAGGGAGACTTGGATAGTCATTGCTATACTCAGTCACTACTTACTCACTAGATGCCTTCACTCAAAAACTTAAAATATGTATAGTCAGTAATTAAAATATCCAGTTACACTGGGCAAATAACTGATGGAAAACAGGACTTTAAAAAAGCCATAAATCTAGCAAAACAAGTAAATGGCAAAATAAGACATGCTGCAAAGATGTCAAAAATATACAAAACTGTTACTAGACGTAAATGGATGATTTGATAAAATTTAAATGGGAGATGAGGCAGACACTTAACTTTTTGCCTGTTGTTTAGAGATATACTGCCATCCAGTGGTTACTAGTTACAGTAAACAGTGAAAAGTTTGCTTGTGCAGTCTTAAACATTCTGTAATAGTATATACTAAGTCATGTAACAGAGATCATACTTTTGAACTGTCCAGATTTTTGCAGAATGTCTAGATTTTTGCCTTATATTTTTAGTCTGCTCCTCATAAAAGTTGTAGTTTTCTAGATTTTTGTGACAAATAAATGTGGACTGAATTCACTAAATAATGACATACATTTGAGTTTTAGACTTCATATCCTTCAGAAAATGCATGGTAACACAAGGCCTTTAATTCTACGAACTTTCTAAGTTTATAAGAGCAATATTTTATATTTGTTGCTATCTTTGGGGCTTTGTCCCCCCCGTTATTTTTGGTTTTGTCCAGATTTTTTTATTCTGAAAGGTTGAGAGCTCTGACAGATTGATTTTGCAGCTGCTCTTAAATTATTCCCTTAGATCTACTAGTTCTCTCCTCTCCTGCACTTATACTAGCTTATTAGTCTAGCACTTTATCAGACTTCATGTAGCAATTATTGTAGCACACAAGTGCTACCAGCAGTAAATGTTCTACAAGGAAACAGATCTAGTACTTATTATCAGTGCCTACCCCGCCAGCCATGTCTAAAGGTCAGTTCCCTGTGCTTTCTCCTATTAACCTGGTGAACTTGGGCATCATGAGGCAATGTAGCAACTGCCTCATGTACACTGACAACCCTCTCCTCTTACCTTCCAACACTCAGACTTGCGAGAGATGCACTTATATAACCAAACTGGAAGCCACGCACTCTCCAGCCAAGACCGGAATAGCTGGTCAAGAGGAGAAGGTTAACACTTGCACCACACCACATGGAACACATAGCCCTCCAGAACACACACCAGCACTGCCTTCACATAAAAACACAAACCACACACCCACCTCCGTGAAGGCTCTCAATAAAAATCTACCCAAGCAGCAGAGTCCTCCAAGGCAGAAATGCACTTGACCACCACAACACAACACTAATCACGAGACAAATAAATCTCCTAAACAATGTACCACTCAACCAAAGCCCCTAAGGCAAAACAGCATGCCCAACACACTAGTCATAGGTGACTCGATAGTGAGGCACACTGAAGTCCCACTCACTAGGCTGAATAAGGAGAAAGTAACAGTCAGAAGCCTGTCAGGTGCCAAGATCTGACACATAATGCATGCACTCAGGGTACTCAACAACAGGTATAAATATGACTCTGTCATTGTACATGTGGGCGTGAATAACCTGAGACGTACCTCCCTGGACTACATGAAAAGAGACATGGAGGAGCTCTCAGATTATGTAGCCCAGACGGGTATGACCCTAGCCCTTAGCAGCATCCTACCATCACCCAGAATGATACCAGAGTACAAGCAGAAAATTATTGATTTCAACAGTTGGCTAAGTTTCTGGTGTCATTCTAAGGGGATCCAGAATCTGTCTGCCTGGGATGATATGATTGACAGACCTCGATGCTCTGCCAGACATGGCCTGCATCTGTCACCCCTGGGCTTCTAGATACTGGCCAAGGCTCTTGCCACCTCTATAGTGCCTTTTTTTAGGCAGTGTTCCAAAGACCAAATTACCTCCGTAACAGCTACAAACAAATGCAATCTGTGGGTCATGTTGCTCAATGCTAGAAGCCTAAATCTCAAAATGCACTCATTCAAGGCACTCCTTAAAATGGACAACATCGACATTTGTGCTGTAACAGAGACCTGGTTCAAGGCAGCAGAAAGAACCCCTGCACTATCAGGCTATAACTCATTCCACACCTTTAGGCCCCAGACCTTAGACCGAAGCTCCAAAGGCAGTGGTGTCTCCATATTCATAAAGGATGCACACACCTCCAGACTGGTAGCCCAACATAATGCAACAGCGATACTTCAGGTTCAGCTAACACTGGGTAAGACAGCGATTCAGGTTGTAGCCTGCTATAGGTCCCTAACCATATCCCAAGACTCGCACTCCACATTCCTAAGCACCCTGAAGAATATTAGGGTCCAACCTAACACACTTTTGCCAGGTGACTTCAACTACCCCTCCATTAACTGTATAAACTACTCATGTACCAATACACTTGCCCAACATTTCCTGGAGTTCATTAATTCCAATGTCCTGAACCAGCTCGTTCTTACCCCCACTAGTGGTAGCAACATCCTTGACCTGGTCATTATTACCATGAGTGATCATTGCTCCTGGTTAGATCCAATCACAAACTAATCACCTTAGAAATCCACATCCCACCCACACCCCCCAGCAAAGGTAACCACCATGAAAAACTTCTCCAAAGCTAACTTTGGGATCCTAAAAACAGAGGTGGCTAACTTCACGGCACCCATGCAAATGGAGAATAGTTGCATGACTTCAGAATCGTACACCAATGCACTGTTCGAACATGTACACAAATGCATGGATCTCGTCATACCCAATAGAACCAAGATTCTCTCCTCCAAAAATAGGAAGCCAATATGGTGGTCTCCTGCCATAAACAAACTCTACAACAGAATGAGGAAACTGATGCGAAATAAGGCAAAGTCCCAAGACTGGAAAAACTCCCTTATCTGCCACAACAAAAAGTTGAGATCTCTCATCAAATCCTCTAAAGCTAGGTATGAAAACAGAATTGCAGCAGATAGTAAAGACAACCACAAGGCCTTCTATAGTTATGTAAAGAATCTCCACAACAATACCCAGATTTGCTCTGAGCTACAGACAATGGTACCTCCTATACCAAGCCAACAGAAATTGCCAGTATACTGGCCGACGGATTCAGTTCCAACTTTATCCCCCCCCCCCAAAGGACCAATCACAATACCAGTAGATTACCAAGCACCCACTATTACTGCTGCACAGGTTAAAACAGCACTATCCAAGGCCAAGATTACAGCTTCTATGGGACCTGACAATATCCCTGGTTGTGTTCTACATGAACTACAGAGTGAACTAGCACCTGACCTGTGTGCTCTATTCAATCACAGCCTCACCTCATGCTCTGTCCCTGCCGAATGGCACACTGCTACAGTTATCCCTCTCCACAAAGGAGGAACAACTACAGACCCTGGGAGCTATCGCCCCATTAGCCTAACAAGTCTGATATGCAAAGCTATGGAATGCATCATCATGGACCTAATAAACAAGGATATAGGGAATCTCCAGACTCTGGATCCCACACAGTTTAGTTTTGTAAAAGGTAGATCATGCCTGCTCAACTTGGTCGACTTTTTTGAGTCAGTCACCAGAGCTATGGATGAAGGTAAGGTGGTTCATACAGCCTACCTTGATCTGGCCAAGACTTTTAATACCATTCCCCACTCAGGAATCATAGAAAAACACACTAAGCTTGGCATCAACCCCTATATCACTAGGTGGGTTGCAAACTGGCTCAGAGATAGAACCCACAGTGTGAAAGTAGCTGACTCCAAGTCAGACTGCTGATTAGTCATGAGTGGAGTCCCACAGGGTTCGGTCCTGTGTCCTCTCCTGTTTGGTATCTAATTTTCTGAAGTCCAGGCCAACATGAAGGGACTCTGGCTGGCAAAGTTCGCAGACATTTGCAAGTTGGGAGCTAGTATTAACTCCCCAAGTGATGTTGACATCCTACAGAATTGCCTCACTGTGACCAACGACTGGTGTCAGAACCATGGCCTTAAGCTCAATGCCAAAAAAGGTGTCATCATCCCCTTTGGGAAAAACCCAGTTCCCATGAATTACCACATTGATGATAGTCCACTGAACAAAGAAGATGTTATAAGAGATCTTGGAACACAGGTTGACAGCAACCTCTCTTTTGATCACCACATTGCCACTGTGGTCAGAAAGTCTTTCTATGTGGCACATCTCATTACTAAAGGTTTTGCATCCAGGAAGAAAGGTCATTGTCTCCCTATACTCTTCCCTCATTAGGCCAATCATCGAGTACAATGCCCCATTTGGCATGTACCTCACTAGACACCTGCAACAACTGGAGAGGCCGCAAACGTACCTCACAAAGAGGATCCTAGACCTTAAACTCTTGTCCTATATGGACAGACTAAAAAAACTCCAACTATTCTCTGTCTCATATCGCCTACTTAGAGGCGATCTCTGCTTGACTTACAAAGCCATGTCTGACCCAGTTTTGCTAGAAATGCTACATCTAAAGAAATCACAATCCCTCCGCACCACACACTCCAGAGACCTCAACCTCATTACCACAATTAACAGAACATGCTGGTGGTACAGGTTCATAACCCAGAGACTGCCCATGCTATGGAACAGTCTTCCCATACATGTCAAGCAGAGCACATTGCTGACCATCTTCAAGAGAAATCTTGATGAGTGGATGGGAAACAGAAAATTCACCCAGGGGATAACACCAGTGGCTCTACTCGACAGAGGCACTGGGAACTAAGGTCAGGTGGCACTATGCCAGGGTAATCCTATGACTAGGCTTGTAAAGGCCCCAGGGCCATGAGCCTAGTACACACCTATGTACCTATCAACCTATGTGACTCTGGCCCTTCACACTTCAGCTAGTATCTGACTAAAGATGAAAAGTTGGTTTTAGGAGGGGAACTTGGCATGTTGTCATCGTGAATGAAAAAAATAACTTTCAGGTTGCCCAGTGGCCCTTCAGCTTGATCTGAGTCCTATACATAAACACAGATACAAGATGATGTCCTGTAAGCTTAGCTAGAGACTAAGAACCGCAGTATGCTGAAGTGGTATGAATACACCCACCGCTGCATCATAACAGAGCATGAAAATTATTGTAAACTTTACCAGTTGCTGGGAGAAAAGCAGAGAAAATGTGTTGAAAGAATTTTGTGAACCTGTGCTAACTTGCCACTGACTGGTGTCACTGACCAGTCAGTTTTTCTTTTCAGACATCATGTAATAGCAAGCATCATTGTCTCTACAATGCAAGGTACATACATGGCCAAAATAGTAGCTGGAAATGCTGGAAAAGGGAAAGATTATCAGGCATTCAATGAACTAGAAATGAAGGTTATTTGAATGCTTACAGAAAAAGAAACTTATTAAAAATAAAAACATGAAAAATCCAAACAAATTGATCTTCATACACAGATTTTGGCACAAATTTATTTAGTACACAGATTAAAAATATGCCATGTTGGTGAAATGTGCCAGTCCATATGAAATGTCAGCAAGTTTAAAAAAAAACTTAATGCAAGCCGTAAGTATACTTGTGGTTAGATTCTGGAAGTGTCTGTGATTTATGCTTACGTGGGTGCACACAGAGTAGGAGAAATTATTATTTTTTTAATTAAATTTTGCCAAAATAAACTTTTTTCTTTATTCTATAATAAGCATTACTAACATTTAACTGTAGAAATGATAAAAAAGTAGCAATAAAGTTGAGGAAGGATGTGTTAATATAAGCAAATAATATAAAGGCAAGAATTGCATATTTGCAGATAGAAAATACCAGCTCCTTAATTAAATATACAGATTTCCTAAAGGCACATAAATTCAAATCATAGGAGAAATGTCTCTGCAACATGTATTCTACCCTCTAAAAATAATAATAGATTTAACCATCTGTGATCACATCTAAATTGTAGAAGCTGCAATAGTATAAAATACAGAATGTATTAAATTAGAAACTACTGGAGTATGAGCAGTTATTTAAAATTTATTAAAACATGTTTATTTTCAGAAGTATATGTGTTAATGTAGTCTTACCCTTGCTGATGTATCAGTGCACTGTAGTTTATAAAGCATTTATTACTTAAGCTTAATAACTTTTTTCATACTATATTGTTCTTACAGCTCCAATTTGTTTTGGTCAGATATTTATGAAAGTGATTTATTTTGTAAGACTGCTTTATTCATATAAGCTTTTCTAATTCAGAATGCATGACCAAATGTTTTTCATTATCTTTTGTGTTACTTCCAGTATTCAGTTTCTAGCACATATATTCATATCTGCTAAACTACTCCATGAAATGGTGCCTTCTGTTTTTGTTTGCCAAACTTAATAAAGTTAGGTATAACTACCAAGGGTGTTAACACTCATTAGAAAATGCTTTTGTGATGGTCTTCCCATAATCTTCCTGCATCTTAAATGGAATGCATGTTTCCACATATGAAGGAATTTTGAGAGAGCAGGTTGATCAGTTCTTCAGTATCCAGTTATGCAGACTTGTATTTTCAGGAGGAGAATGGAAGAGGCATAACACAGAAAATTCAGCCCTGCATGGACAATAACCTTTTACACATTAGCTTTCACTTCCTACCACTTCCTGGCTCTGAGTCACAGAGAACTGAGGCCTTACTGCAAGTGTTTTTAAATTCTTTAACATTACATGGTTAAAATATAAATGTTTGCTTTCCATGGCAGCAGTAAGAAGACAGAGCTGGGCTACAATATCGTCAACCAATGATTATTAAACTGAGCAAGAGCTTAACAAGAGTGACAGCAACTGTAATGGGCTCTGTAGCATTCTGTTATCAGAAATTTTAGATAATGTTAAAAGGGATCAAAAAACTAGGTGATTCAATGAGAATCGCTTTCAATGTATTCTTTTTAAAGCAGATCTTATAGGCTGCTTAACAGGAACAATGCCTCTCAGCCTGTCAATGCAAGAAACCTGGACAAAGCCAGAAATGATGGGGGGACAAAGGCCCAAAATAGGGACAGATTTTAAATGTTGCTCCTATAAACTTAGAAAGTTGTGAGAATAACAGGTATTGTATTACTTTGTATTCTCTGAAAGATATGAAGTGTGAAATTCAAGCATCTGTCATTATTTACTGTTATTTAGTCACTTCAATCTGTAGTAATTTTCCAGAAAACTGCAAATTTTATAAGGAATGGACAAAAATATGAGGTGAAAATCTAGACAGTTAAGAGGTATAGACTGATCCAAAACCAGTAGCATAGCTAGGGTAAGGCAAAAGGAGCAACTGTCCTGGGTGAAAATGCTGGGGGGTACGATCAGCAGATCTGGATCTCCTTAATGCAATACTGGCTTTGTGGTCAAACCTGAGCAATGTAGCTCACCATGCATGGCCTAAACTGCAGCAACTGCAATTTAAAAGAAGAAATTATTTTTTTTAATGAAATGTGGGAAAGGAGGGTCAGAGGCAGGGCACAGAAGCAGGACCTGAATGGCTGGGGCAGGAGGGAGGGGGAAGTGTGTCATGCATCTTGCCACCTGACTGGTGTCCCAGTAGAAGGAATGGACATTTTTTTGCCCTTCAGTGGAAGAGCTGGGGTGATGTGGGTCCAGCTGTAATAAGCCAATTGCTACCATATATTTTTCAGTGTCACAAGCATGCAGTGGAGTATCTTTGTGTGATAAGACTCAGGATATCACTGGGAGAGATACTAATGGGTTTCCACAAACTGTTGTACAAGAAATGAGATATACTTTGCAAAGTCAACAGGGCTGATTCAGGTGTATCTTACTAGTGACATTCAAACTACTTATGAACTACAATGATAATGGATAAGAACTTAGCCATTCAAAATGATGCAAATCGTGATTCTCAACTGGACAATGACTGTGTTGATGCTTGTTTCTTGGTTTTGTACAAAAGGTTGTTCAAACCTGCAGATCTGATATACCAGAGAGCCAAGAATAAGACAGAACTGAGACACTCACAAAGGATTAAAAAACAACCTCAATGCCAAACGTACTGACTAGTGAAGTGATTGTCATTGCTTCTCAGCTTTTGCAGAAATGAGACTTCATGTACTGCTGCTCTTTACAAGCTAATTCATCAGTGGGTGTTGCCTGTAAATACTTTTTTTAGACATTCTGTCTCAGTAATTTATTTAGTAGGTCTAAGCCAAAAAACGGTTAATGTTATGTACTGAAAGTGTACATAGCTCCAGAAAATTGATTTTGCGTACCTTGTGAAAAGTGAGTGCATAAAACAGGTCAGCCTTCATAGATTAGTACTGGGCTAACTGACCTTCTGAGCCATTTTAAGCCTAGTCAATTATCTCTTGTGACACTCAAACCCTGTACCTTGTGTTTGTAAGGCAACCACCTTAACCATTAGGCCACTCTCCCAACCTTCCTCAAGCAGTATTATAACCCTCCTTTTGAGGTTTCTTCAAAGTATATAACAATAGATAATAAAAATAAAAATGAAGCCATGATGTTTAATCTATAAGATTATGATTGTGCCATCTATCATAACCATTTTTTATGTGTTTAAAAAATGAATTTCAAAAAAATGATCTCCAGAGCAAAGCTTGACTAGGGAATGTTTTGAAATCTTCTTTGAGATTACACTAGTATGAAACTGATTGATAATCAGATCTTATTGCTTTTAAGTGGTTGAAGCTTCCAAGTGCAGCAATGCTTATCTGGACTGCAGTTGTTAAATTGCTGCCTTAGCAGGTATGTAAACTAATCTTTTTTGAGAATTGAGAAAATGCCTTGTACACTAAGCAGCAGTGTTATTCCTTTACTACTTTGTCCTTTTTGAAAGAATACACTTGTAATTTGTGTATATTCCATATCAAATTATATCACTAGCTTCCAAAGGGAGCAGCCCATCAATTCTTTGCTTTGCGGTTACTTATGCATGTGAACTTATTACTTTGTAGTCAAATAACGTACTATAGGTTATAAAAATGTAAATAATAATAATAATAATAATAAAGATGAATTGCTATAAATGTTCTAAAGTGAGCTGAACTAAAGAGTAACCATAATCACCAGTTGTAACTGAGGCATCTACGGAACACTGCTGCAGCTCTAAAATTAGATTCTTAGTCCTTTTGACATACTCAGTAAGTCTGCTTTTTATAGACCACTACTAATTGAGACTTTTGCTCCCTTTAACAATACTGAAAATTATGGTAACCATTTGATATTTAGAGACTTGTTAGTGCAAGTCCTTGAAAAATGCTGAATTAACATAAACAAAGTCTGAGATTACTTGCTGAGAGTATTTCCTTTTCTCTGAGATATGGTAATCTTTGAACTGATAAGACACCCTTTGAAAAACAAATTTAAAGGAGATCAGTAACATTCAACTTCAAATATTTTTCCAAGTTTTTTTTATTTCGGGGCTTCAACTTACAAACTTTGAAATTACAATAGGACTTCTTATGATCACATGGAGGTGAAGGAAAGCCTGTATGTGGAGCTCTCATTAATGAAATATAACTTTTTTAGAAAATAATTTATGCAGATAATCTCAGTGTAGCTGGTACCTTGTCATACAGATGACACAGCATGCCACAGTGGCAGGAAAAAAATTGGGGGATTTAAAAAAAATTTGGGCAAAGAATTAATACACTCACCAGCCACTTAGATACTTACTTGCTCAAAGGCCTTAGAAGGTTTGGCAGTGATGGTCTCTCATGAAGCACATCAGCCTGTTGCTCATGCTTGATTTCAAAGTTATTCCCCTGGTGCAAAATATACAGCACAAAGGGATTCTGCCTTAGCATGAAAAATGGCTCAGACAGTTAGAAAATAGTTGCTATAGATCATCATGATAAGCTAAAGGAACCTGAAATGGAGTCAGATAAAACAAACATGAGAATTTTTTAAATTGGAACCAGCATTCCAGTGTAAGAGCTGTCATGATGCCACAAAACTAATGAGGGGAAATTATAAACCATGCTCCTGCATTTGTGACTGCTGAATCTATTTTACTAAGTTTCAGACCAACCACCATTGTGTTACCTGTATATGTCTTTCAGTGGCCTTGTAGGTTATGGAAGAACATGTGCTAGACCTCATCCTTCTGGTTTACCAGGTTTCAGGACTTTGCTTGCAGAATGTCAATCTGAGTCTTTAACCTTTCTTTTTGGAGACACTGTTGCTGTTTCCTAAGAATATATTATTATATATTCATTTAGTATAAATAATTTAAAAAAATCTATCAAAATGAAACTATGTAATTTAGAAAAGTAAAGAGCTAACACCCTTTTGTTCCAGGCAACATATCTGACTCATACAGAACATTTAAAGTTAAATAAAAATAAAGTATTTGTCTAGCATCCTGCTCTTCTGTGAAAAGGAGAGGAGTGCTCTTTTTGTGACTGAATCAGCTGATTTTGAGGTGATTGATATTTAAGATAATGATGGAAAGATAAGATTTTTATACAGACCACCCTTGTGGGTTAACTGCTACAAATGGCCAAACATTGAGCCTGACTTTCCAGACCTTAGCATTCCACCAACCACCTCAGAGACCCCATCACATTCCCCAAATAAAGCTGGCAAGTGCCTGTGCTATCTTTAGTTCTTTATTGCCATTGTAAATCTCACATGACGCATTTACTAGCATCTGTATTCTGGCATTGCTAGCCTTCTCTAGAGCTGGGCACCAATAAGTACACTTTTTTTTCCTCAATTTTTTTTTATTTTTCAAATACATTTGAATGAGTTCCATATTATTTATATATAACATTTTAAATAACTGTGTACACTATTTACATTAGCTTGACACTATAACATATCTTAATGTATACAGGTACTTTATAAGTATGTCCAATCCATTATCAGAGTGACTGATCAATTACTGTATAGTGTCAATCAATGATAAGACTTTTCCCCAAGGGTTGTTGATAAATGGCTTTGGATAAATTCTTAGTTCTTTGATGTTAATTTCCAATAATGATGTGGTCATCAGTAGGCTGTAGAAGTCTTCCAACATTGGTATTGTGTTTGTATTCCATCTTCTTGTTATACACTTCCCTGAAATTGCAAGTATAGTCCATGCTGGATACATGTTTGACCTATTCAAATGAGGACCTTCGTTCACATTTAATAATACAAAAGCTTTATTTATATAAAATGATTCATTAAATAAAGCTTGTAGAAAGTTATTAATACCATTCCAAAATAGCTTAATTTTAACACAATAAAAGAAAATGTGATTCCAATCTGCAATGTGTACTTGCTCACATCTCCAACATATTCCTTTTATGGAAGAACTAATTTTACTAATTCTGTCTGGGATTAAGAATGCTATGTGCAAGCATTTTCAATTAAAAACTTTCCAGTATTGTGTAAAGGATGTATATTTTATCGGTAATAAGATATTTGTTTTAGTATCTTCAGTTAACTGTATTGACTGTCCTTTTGTTATATATTTCCAATATGAGGTTTTGGGTGTTGTTTTATAGTTTATCAATATTTTGTAAAATTTTGAAATACTGTTTCCCATGTCAAAGTCATTATATATGATTTCATATATGTAGTTAGTAAATTTAGGTATTTCTTTAAATGAAGAATTGTTAATTATTCTAGTTAAATCTTGCGAATATGACAGAATACTCTGTAAAGTTAGCCAGTCTGGTTATGGAATTTTGTATGCTGTTTTTATTACTTGCATATCTAAAACTTTTAGTTCTTTGATACATTGGAGCCAATAAACAAATTCTTTCTGTTCCCAAGAATTAATAATTTCTCTATATATTTTATGTGGAAAGTTCTTTGTGACTATAAATGGTGTTAAAAGATCAAACCAGATTTTTAAATCTAAATTTGCATTAATAATTTTCCTAAATGAGTCAATGTAATAATTAATCATACGAGTTTTAGTGGGTTTAGTTATGTTATATTGCATGCTAATACATAATATGTGCCATGGCAAGTTGTTTCTATCTATTTACATTTTTTTTTTTTTTGTAAATCAAATTCATTTATTGATATTACAGTTAGTAATTCTTTCCAATTTGCAGAGTAATTCAGACTTATCCAATCTGAGATTGTTTTAGATATTGATGCTTTTATATATGTTTATATATCAGGAAAGTTTAATCCTCCCTGTTTCCATGGTCTGATATAATATATTAAAGCTATTCTGTTTCTTTTGGGAAACCATATAAATTTTTTTAGACATGAATTTATTTCTTTAAGTATATTCCTTTCTGCTAACAGTTGTATTGCCAAGGCTATATATAGGATCTTGGGCAGTAAAAACATTTTATTAACTGTAGTCTGTCTTCAAATGTTAATATTATTTTGTTCCATTTTTCACAGATATTTTAATTGTATTGATGATATTATTGTAGTTTTTTTAGACTTATTCATTATTATCCTTGCATAACTCAATTCCTAGATAGTTTAAGGTAGATTCTTGTTTCCCTATGACGCGATCCCCCTTAGTCTGCAGTTCTTTTTTTATTTAAAAATAAAAAGTTTGATTTTGATTTATTGAAATGGAGTCCTGAAGTTGTGTGAAATTTGCCAATTAATATATCTAATTCTTCTAATGTCTTTTTTGTATTAATGTTAGTAATATGTCATCAGCAAATATCATTACTTTAGAATTGTATTGTTCATAAACATCTATTCCTTTGATTTTTATATTGTTACAAATTGAATCTGCCAGTATTTGCATGTCAGAGAAAATAGAATCAGTGACATGGGACATCCCTCTTTAGTGCCTTTTGTTATATGTATAGATTCAGAGGTAAAAGACCTGACTTGACATATGCTAAATTATTTATATAGATATTTTTTAGGAGATGAAGAAAATTTAAATAGCATTAGGATTTTTAATAAATAGTCCCAAATTCAGGGAATTAAAGGCTTTCTCTATATCTAAGCTAATTATGAGTGTTTCTTTATTTTCTTTATTAACATAATCTATTAGAGAAATTATCCTTTTAATTTTGTCATGTGTGTGTCTATGATATATAAATCCAGTTCGACCATTATTTATTGTTTTGGATAGGGGTATTTTCCTTCTTTTAGTTAATATTGTCATAAATATCTTTAATAATGATATAGGTCTATATGAGGTACAGAGGCTTGGGGATTTGTTTTCCTTTAGGATTGGGGTGATTAAGGAATACCTCCAAGAGGGTGGTATTAAAGCTTGTAACTGAATTTCTAATAGAGTTTTATGAAGAGGTATAGTATCTTTGAAGGAAAATGTTTATATATTTCCATAATTATGCCATCTATACCTGGAGCTTTATTATTTTACCCTCTTTTATTGTATCTGTAATTTCTTTGTAGGATATGGGTGCCTGCAGATCTAGTTTTATTTTTCTGGGTTTTTTTATATTAGAACATTTTTATCTAGATTTAATTGATCAATATGTATATTTTCCTTTTGGAAATGTTCCATACAGTGATTTCTATAGGCATCAAGAATGCCACCTATATGCGAGACATTCTTCACTTTCTTTTCATGGAAGATACTTTTAATGTTATTAGCTTTTGATTGTATTTTGATTCTTGTGGATAAATTATGTAGATATTTGGGAGAAGTGGCCAAGGTATTAATTTTTAGTTTTTCTAAAGCTAAACTATTTTTATGTGTTAAAATTTTGTTGTATTTATTGTTTAATACTTCTACTTTCTTTTTCATCTCCAAATTATTTTGATTTTTTTCAGCTTTTACTGACAAAAGCTTGAATTGTAGATCTAATAATTTAGAATCCCATTCTCTGATTTCTTTTATACCAAGTTAGGGCTTTACCATATATGTAAGCTTTTGAGTCCCATAGCATTATTTTATTTATCTCTGTGGTGTAATTAATATCTAAGATATAGCTCAGATAATAACCAGGGTTTGAATTCTTTAACTTTATATATGCTGGAATTCTAGAGTTAAAGATTAATGGTTTGTACCCATTTTGAAGTTTTAGTGTCAATGAATTGTGGTCTGAAAAGGAGCAGGAAGTGATTGAGAAATTAAATCTGCGGTGGTGGTGCTGCGGTAGCGTTGTCACCTCACAGTAAGATGTTGTCCTGTTTGATTCTCAGCTAGAGTGTCTTCTGTGTGCAGACATGCGTGAATGGGCTTACCTTCGTTGAAGGTTGTGCGTCAGGGCCGGCAACTCGGCACGTAAAAATCTACTGCCAATTATTAGCAGACCAGAGTTCCACTGTGGCGACCACTAACCGGGAAAAGCCGAAAGACACAACAAGAGTGTAAGTCATTGGCAGCAAATATTTTATCTAGTCTAGTTTGGGTACCAAATCTGTGATCTTGATGGGAAAACAACAAGGATTTATCTTCTTTAAATTTGAAAGTATCTACAAGATGAAATGATTATACCCACTGGTTTAAAGCTTTTGATACAGCAGATTTACACAGCGGTCTTTTATTTGTAGTTTTAGAAATATCAAATATACAGTTAAAATCTCCTCCTAATATTAAGTAGCTTTTATAATTATTGGAAATGAAATCCAAGTGTTTAACGGTTCCTGTTGCAATGCCTGGGAACCAGTATAGATTGGCTAGGGTCCATATTCTGTTATTATATTTAACTATTACTAATGCCATAAGGCCTTCTTTATCTTCATACGTATACATGATTTCTGGGTTAATCACATTTGTTTTCCATAAAATTGTTACCCCTTTTGTCTTTGTCTTATAAGTGGATTGTGCCAATATCACATATTCCTTAGGATTCCATTTGTAATTGCCATTTGTTTTGAAATGAGTTTCTTGAAGGAAGACATTTTGTGCTTTGTTCAGTTTTAAATATTTCAGTAGATTTGATCTCTTGCTAGGATTGTTTAAGCCATTGGTATTTAAACATAATAAAGTTAAATCCATCTTAGGTTATTTAGACTATGTATTTTTTGTTTTATTGTGACTATTAAACATTTTTATCTGATAACTATAAAGTATATGTTTGAGTTTTTAAAGGAAATTATCAGTTTTATACTTTGAGTGTTTACCAATAAAGTAATGTTTTGGTCAGGCATACTAAACATGTTTTTGTGAAATAGCAAATTCAAATTAATAAATGTTAACAAAACTAAGATCTGCACTAGCCATGGAATGAAAATCATTCATAATCTGATGGATAAACTTAAGTCCATCAGATTATCACTCATACCTGGACAATCCAGAACATCTGAGCTCCATAAATTGAATTATCATATGGAGAATATTTGTAATAGGAATAAGCAATATGTATATTACTTTGAACAGATATAGTAATATTGTAGATTAGACAGAATTATAATACAATATAAATGCCTACTCATTGTATAAGCAATTAATATTTACATAAAAGATAAATGACAAGCAATTCAGTCATAGTAAAGTAGGATGTATCATAAATAAAACCTCAGAAAAAGATTATAGCACACAGTTATTTAACATATTCACCTTTGTTGATGAAGTCTTTCAAAACGTATTACTTAATATAAATAGATGGTAATAATATTTATACCTAATGTTTATAATACAATGTATTGTACTGGATATATCAGAAGTTAAATTTCATTGTTTGCGAGCATTTAAGTAATCACTTTGTTGCTAACTTACTTAAAGCATCAAGTTTGTTTTATGTGAACATTGATGAAAGTTAGTGCATTTTAATTATTAGTGCATCCCTCTTCCCCCCATTTCCTACACATAAGGATTTTCATATCTGTCATTACGTAGTATAAAATGAGTGAAATTATCTGTTAAAAACAACAAATTCACTTATTGTGATTAATGATTACAAATTCCCTTTCCAAATTCATAAATTGCCATTTTATGGCATATGCTGACAGTTTTTAGATTTAAATGGCAACATTCTATTTTGTATAATCAGTAAAGGTTAAACTGAGTGATTATTTTCAATTTAATACTATTTGTTCAGAATGTGATTGTTATATTCTATGGCATTCCTAGTTCAGGCTTCTATTGTTTCCCTTGAACAACACTGTCAGTTTGATGCCATGTATAAAACATTAGTTACCTTGGTAACAGCTTAAGTATTATGTATGGTCAAGATGGGTTACAAAGCCACAATTCAAATTAATGAAATTATATGACCTGTTATGCACATTTGCTTATATGAGAAAATTGTCATGCTTCCCCTTAATGTTCATTATAGTGTGTCATTTATAACACGTTAAAACAGTAGTGTTATTATACACAAGCCCATGTTATTAAACTGAGTGTCTATTGTCAATTTAATACTATTTGTTCAGAATATGATTGTTACATTCGGTGGCATTTCAGGTTCAGGCTTCTATTGTTTCTCTTGCACAACTTTGTCAGTTTGATGTCATGTATAAAACATTAGTGACCTTGGTAACTGCTTAAGTATTATATATGGTCAAGATGGGTTACAAAACTACAATTCAAGTTAAAGCAATTACATGACTTGTTATGCATATTTACTTATATAAGAAAATCATCATGCTTCCCCTTGATGTTCAAAGCAGTGTATGTCATTTATGACAAATTAAGACATGTTATTATACATAAGCCCATGTTGTTAAATCCCGTCTTTAATATCTAAATTCAGCAGACTGCTTCATCTTATATGACAATTATATATTTTATGTCTAGATTTACTAAAATCATACATTACATAACTATTGTGTGTGTGTTTTTTTTTTTGGCTGTTGCTTAATTATTTGAGAGACCACAAGCTGTAATGCATATTCTTATTATTAGCTCCTTTCAAGCATGTTTATACAGCCCATAAACTTTAAATTATGAGACCCTTCTAGTTTCTTATTTGTTATAAGTATATTTCCATCCTTGCATACACACATATCAGTACTTCAAGCATGGGCAACAATGCCCATCCAGTTTTGCCAGAATACCATTCATTAGTTTATGTGGTGTGTTTCCAGGCTGTTTTTAAAATATCCAAACCAATATTTGCTCTGTTCCATTTTACCAGCCTGTTCCATGCAGTGGCCACTCTGCCAGTGAACCACTCAACACACCTTCCATTCCCACAGATATTTCCATGATGGAAATCCGATGACTCTCTAGCACATCCCAGCATCCCCAAACACCCCTAGAATCAGCTATCCCCATATGCCCAACATGTCTGAGCAAGCTTACCTCCCAAACCACTGCAAAGTGTATTGCAATATACCAAGTTCTCTTAGTCTTTCATAATAACTCAGACTTTCACTGTTATGTAAGTCCTTAATGTGTTTAGACCAAAATACATTTTAAATATAAAATTACACTTATTATTATTTTTTTATCAAAAATCAACTTAATGAGCTAAATGAAGTGTTGGGAGACCATCAATATGTGTACATGTGGTTTAAAACAGCTCTTTTATTATATATTTTTTTTTAAAACAAAATCTTCATTGCCAAGAATCATCTCGGAGGCTCCTCAGAACCAGTAAGCATTATCATCACTGTGTCTCCATTATCACAGCAACCTGGGAGCATCTGTTTCTGTTAGTGTGTCTGTGTACTGCATACCAGCGGCTCACAATGCACCTGAAGCAAAGCTTCACTTCACTGCAACTTCAAGCCTAAATTCCCTCCCTTTCAGCAAGGCAGGAGCCAGAAAAAGTACAGAGAGCAAACAGATAAAAAAAAAACTCCCAACAAGCCGCCACAACAAGAGATAATGCATTCTTCCAGCCTTCCCGCCTCTCACTCAGCAGATGTATAAGCAAACTATTCTCTTCCAAAGGGTCCCAAATCACAGTTTTATCCACCCCTTCCCCTGGATCCATGCTAAAACACCAAGTGTCTCTTCCTAATACACAAGCATCCGTAAACCTCGATCACAAGCCGCAACCCACAGCTTCTCGGAGACAAAAACGACAACATACAACAGCTGCCAGACACAGCTGCATCCACACACACCATGTCAGGCTTAATCAAATAGCACTCAATGCTATGATACCTGCCATAATTGATATTAACTATGGTTAGATAGAATAATAATGACATTTGTACTAGCTGCCAGACACAGCTGCATCCACGCACACCATATCAGGATTGATCAAACAGCACTCGAAGCTATGATTCCTGTCTTCATTGATATTATTTATGTTCAGACAGAATAATAATGACATTTGTACTAGCTGCCAGACACAGCTGCATCCACGCACACCATATCAGTATTGATCAAACAGCACTCATAGCTGTGATACCTGCCATAATTGATATAAATTATATTTAGACAGAATAATGATGACATTTGTACTAAGAGCTTGCTACTATTAGTTAACCAGGATATCCATGACATTTCTAAATCATACTTTAACTGAAGAAGTCATTAGTCTCCATGACAGCATTTTTTTTCAAAACACTTTACTGTTGCTTCTATTATATATGATGTTAATTTGTTACATTTGAGTCTGAACTCTGATGAATGGTACCTTGTTGAATTAGTTAATTAATTACTTAAATTATTATAAGTAACATCAATGAAAAATGAACAAGATAAGTATTCATTGAGTTTGAGTAGGGGAATAGAAACTTCTATGTTGCTTTGTTTGGCTTATATATAATGTAAATAGTAACCCATCTTGGCCTACCTTTGTTTGTGAAGAATTATTGGACTTTTTGAACATTCTGAATAAATCATTACTGTTTCTCAGTTGTTTAAGAAACCCTCCTTTTTTAAAAAAATAAAAAACAGATGTACCATATCAGTTGATACTTTGAGACATGTAGTTGTAAAAGTTATTTTTTTTATTTTTTTTTTGGGGGGGGGAAGCTATCTTGGAATAATTGTTTTGTTTCTTCTCTCTAGCATCAGTCCAAAGATTTGTTTCTTTTATTCTTTTAAGAGTAGGGGCCACCCATTCCATTTCTTCTGGGATAGACACTATGCTGTTGATTTTTATGAATATAGTAGCTTTTTCTAAGTCATTAAAGGTTCTCATCTCATTGGCAACAAGTATTTTTATCTTGCCTGGAAAGGCCAGCTGTGCTTTAATGTTGTTTTCTTTCAACAGTTTTATTATTGGCCAGACTTTTTTCCTTTGTTCTAGTATTCTGGAAGAATAATCATTGTCAAACCTTATCAGGCTTTGATTGTATTTTAAGGGTGATTTTCTCCAAACAGATTTAAATATTAGTTCCTTGTCCAGAAATGAAAGAAATGTTATAACTATGGATCTAGATTGAGTTTTTGTTGAGTTAGAAGCAGGTTTCCTCAGTGCTCTATGTACCCTTTCAATTCCAAATGAAAGTCCCTCTTTCAAGTCTAAAAATTCAGGAATCCAGGTTGTTAAAAATTAAATAATGTCTTCACCTTCAGTGTTTTCAGGCTGACCAAAGATCCTTATGTTTCTCCTTTCCCTGTTTTCTAAGTCATCTATTTTGTTAAGCAGCCATGTATTCTGTTTGAGCAGAAATTCTTTTTGGAATTATTCCTCTTTGAATCTCCATTCAATGTCATTTAAATAAGTCTCTATATTTGTTATTTTTGTATGGTGTTGCTGTAATAGTTCCTTAAGAGTATCAGTCTGTTTTTGAAAATTGAATTTGAGGTTTTCTAAGTCATTTTTAAAGCCATCCATCTTCAAAGATAGTTCCTGTAAGGTAGATGTCATCAATTGCAGTTCTTTTTTCAAAGCAGTATCTAGATGAAAATTCCTTGAGTTGTTCATATTCAGTGACTCAATACATCTCCAAGTTACTTGACAGGAAAAGTTTTGTATATCTCCTCCAAAATTGACATTTATGTAGTTTAGTAGTTTATCTATAGATTTCTGATTTTTAAACTTGAAAATAATAAAATTTCCCTGTATTATTATACTAGTTTATGGAGCTCTCAAAATTCACTGCTGTCAGTTGGCCATCTAGGCTCCGCCTCCTAAATACATATTTTGGTAACATATTTTGTATTCTATTTTTCTAGTACTATTAATATTTATTGCTTTTGGAGATGGCAGAGATGCAGGGGGATAACCAGATATGAGTTTGGGATATGTCTGTTTTAAAGAGAGAACAAGCATGCATGAAATAGCAAATTCCTTATAAGAACTACTATAACCAAAGTGTGTTTTGTTTTGGCCTGCAACATGATGACTTCAACTGTTGGGTTTGTTGGGGTTGCAAGCTGCCATTCCTGTGGATGAAGACAAGTTCCCATTAAGCGAAAGGCCTTCTCATGATGAAGTCAGGCAAGATGCTGCCCCATGGCCATATTACTCTGATACCCTGATTCATCATTTCACAAGAAGATGATTACTGATTATTTTAATTAAGAAGAAAATCCTAGGCAGGAAAGTGGCAGTATAGAACTCCACAATTCCAAGCTCCCAAGGTGGCTGCCCCTTCTAAGAAAACCAAAAAGTCCAAAAACAAGTTACCCACCCACCACGTAACTAGCGGTTTGTCATTTCCACCCCACAGCCGCCTCACTCAGGCTCTTCCCAAGAACTGATCTTTCTCCTTCAAGTGATCCTAAAAATCTTGTAGAGCATGTAGCCAGTGGCAGATCATCTGTCAGCATTTAGAATCCCTCCTATCAAAAAAAAAAAAAAAGAATAATCAAGAAAAAAGAGGACCTCTTCACCGGAAAGGATTCTGACTACTCATTCATAAGGAGAAAGAATTAGATTATACTTTCCAGATGTCTGATACTGACAAATCACAGAAATAAACAAACATGGTGGAATGCCAACATTATTTATTTGTTTACTTGTCATTTGTTAACCGGGTTAGTCCAACTAAGCCAGTGGCCTGTTTTCAGTGGAGACCCAAGGAGAAAAGCTCCAGACAGTTATTACAAAGTTAAATAAAGAAAAACATCTGACAATGAAGTTGTATGTAAAGAATACAATAATGTGCTTTACATGAGAACATTAGAAATATACAAAAGGCCTGCGAATTAGGTTTACATAAACATTACAATAAGGTGCATAACATGCAGTACAAAAGTTAGATTTTTTTATCAACAAAAAGAAAGGGATTCCAATGAAATAAGACACTTGCAGTAGGTGGGTGTTAAAAGTGTGAGAAGTAGTAAGCTGGTAAGGTGGGATTTAAGTGGGATCATTGCAGTGGCAAGTGTTGACATTTAGGAGAAAAATGTTTAAGTTTGTATTTAAAGAGATTTATGTTAGAAATGATTCAGATGTTATCAGGGAGTTTGTTCGATGCATGGGGAATACTACATTTGTAAAGAAGTTTACCAAAGTTTTTGTTTGATTTGTAGGTATCCAGAAGGAGCTGGTCAGAGCTGCACAGAGTTTTGGGAGGGGTATAGTGTGATATTAGTGTAGATAGAGCAGGACAGGAAAGGGGTTTTAAGAGTAGAGTATGAGCCATTTGCAGCTGGGGGTGAAGCAGGTGCCGAGGGAAGTCAAACCACCGGAGTTGTTTTAGTGCATGGCAGTGATGAGATTTGTAGGGTTGGTTGCTAGCAAATATTCCAACACCATAGTATGATTGACAGTGTTTAGCCAAAAGGGTCGATTGTAGATGTGAGAAGATGGGGGAGGCATAAAGTAGACATGGAAGGAGGAAGGCCTGAGATAGTTTCTGCCTATATTCAGAGGGCAGAGTCAGGGGTCATTACAAAGCTTCATAATAAAAGGAAAATAATTTTAGCCAAAAGTAAGAAGAGGAATTCCCAGAATATTAGAGTCCTTGTCACTGAAATAAACAAACAATTCAGAAGCTTAATAAAATCCACCACAGCCAAGTTTGAGGCTAAAATAGCTACCCAAGCCAAAGACAATTACAAGGTGTTTTTTTAGTTATGTTCGTAATCTCAAAATGCAACAATGTGCTGAGCTGATTGTGTATGATGTTACCTACAATAAGGCTCAAGATATAGTGAACCTACTGACATATAAATGTAACTTTATCTTTATCCCTATCTCCCCTCCATGTGTCTGTCCCTCAAGATACAGCTGAAATTGTCTAACCTCCAGCTACAATACAAAACCAAATCCTAAAGGTACTATTAAAAGCTAAAAATGCTCCATCAATGGGTATTGTCAATATTCTTGGGTGTATCTTAAATAGCATAAGCACAATTTTGGCTCACACCTAACAATACTGTTTAATCTCACCCTCCATACAGGTTTTGTACCAAGAAAATGGAAAACAGCTACAGTCACTCCCCTGGATAAGGAAGGACCTTCCACAGAGCCAGGCAATTAGAGACCCATACATCTAAGCAGCCTCATATACAAAGCCATAGAAAGACTTATCATGGAATTAATCAATCAGGACAGGGAACCTCCAAACACGGGATACATCTCAGTTTGGATTTGTCATGGGCAGGTCATGCTTACTCAGCATGGTAGATTTTTTTTGAGAAGGTCACCAAACAAATGGATGAAAATAAAATGGTACACACCACATGCCTTGACCTGGCCAAAGCTTTTGATACAATTCTCCACTCAGACATAGTAGAAAAGCTAAATAAACTGTGAATAAACCCCTGTGTCACCAGCTGGATTGTCAACTAGCTCACAGATAGGACACAGATAATGAAAATGGGGGACGTTACTTCCACAAAGAGACCAGTCACCAGTGGAATTCCCCATGGTTCTCTGCTGGGACCTCTCCTGTTTGTCATTTATTTTTCTGAAGTAAAAGCCAATACCAAAAGGCTCTGACTGACTAAGTTTACAGATGACTGCAAGCTAGGTGATGTCATTGAATCCACAAATGGCTTAGCCATACTGCAGGAAGGTTTGTTTCAATGAAATAGCTGGTGATAAAATCATTGAATAAGACTAAATGCCAAAAAATTAATTACTGTATCCTTTGGGAAGTCATCTACCCTAGGGAACTACCATACTGACAATATGTCCTAAAAGATGACCCAAGTGTACAGGATTTTGGAACTTCTGTGGACATTGACCTAACTTTTAACCATTATGTGTCTACTGTTGCAAGAAAGTCCTTCTATATTGCTCAGCTTATAAACAAAGGGATTCTATTTAGATCTAGGGATGTCATTGCCCCCTTTACTCAGCCCTCATTAGGCCAATCATTGAATATAATCACTCTCTGACATATATCTGTCCAGACACAAGCAACAACTGGAACACCAACAGAGATTCCTTACTAAAAGGATACAAGGCTTAAACAACATGTCCTACATGGGCTGACTCAAAACTCTTTCACTACACTTGGTATAGTAGATGCTGCTAAGAGATGACCTGTGTCTGGCATACAAGGCATTCTCTGACCCATTACTGATGGATTACTACACATCAGCAAGTCAAACTGAATCAGAAATATTTTGTCTAGAAATCTAAACCTCTCCTTTAACACCAACAGAACAGTTTGGAGGGGTAGGTATACCTTGCAGAGAATACCACTACTCTGGAACAGACTCTCCATCCACTAAAACAAAGTTCATCCTTTGTCCATTTTCAAGCCCAACTTAGATCTATGGGTGAGAAACAGAAAATATACTCTGGAACTGCCCCCTGTACTAATAATGAACAGAGACAACTGCTAAATGCTTTATCCCATGCATGGGTCCCCTCAAATTATCAACGGTATGATCCCATGTTATTTTCATTAGGGGTAAACATAATTATCAACCATGGGATGGATAAGGCCAGTCTATAACTAAATGAGATAAGTTATTTCAATCAGAAAAAGGAAACTGACTAAGCTCAAAAATGGTCAGCAAGGGTAACTAGCCTAGTACTTACCTAGGAACCTGTGACACTGTGACCTCTGATTTACCCTATACAGAAAATATCATTTGGAGATACTTTTTGTAGGATGCAAGACACCTTCAAATGAGCAGCCAAAGAGATGTTGGACTCCCATAAACATTAGCTTGATCTTCTGGGTCTAAATGCTCCTAAACCACTAGCAATTCATCTAGTCCTGGGAGCTTTGAAGGGTGCCTTCTTGGCAGCTTCTAAGGAGCCTGACACCCAGCCCCATGTTGCTGAAAAATCTGATATGTTTTGCAGTGTCCAGGAGTCCCAGGATTTCTTATACACAAATCTGTTAGCTGATGCAGTGGTGCCACTGAATCCAAAAAAGGGGACTAAAATGGTTCCTGCTGCCTCAACTCTCCCCAGTGACCAGTCTGGTCTTCAGAGACAGTGGCAGTCAGATGCATATGACATAAATTCAGATTGCACTCTTAATGACCAGATGAAGAAAAAAATAGTGGAGGTTTGTGATGAAGGCCTGAAACTTCTGGATTTTACAGAAACCACTGTTCAGGTGGTAAAGCAGTCCAAAATATGTCTATGATGTTGATGATGTAACAACCAGTGTGGCAGCTGTGGGGTCTGCAATTAGGAGGCATGCCTGATTGAAGCTACAAATCCTGACTGGATGATAAAGCGCAACTCCCAAATACCTGACTTGATAACTCACTCTTTGGTTGCCCTACAAATGAAGCTTTCA